>NW_023468748.1:0-5754 GCF_013731165.1 Rhagoletis pomonella | reverse complement strand
ATACCAATATGTTTGCTTATGTACATACGTACATACCTACCGACGCATAACAGAGAATTGAACTAACTTAGATAAAGGGTGTGTCGTTCCGCAACATACCGCCCCCGCTGAACCATTGGTTCAGGTAAGTGGTAAGACCGCAATTTTTGCAATTGGCCGAATATATTGACCACGAGACGTTTGTATGGTTGCCACTCGAACCAGACCATCGCTTCCTCGGTTTGCTGTCACTACACGTCCCATGAGCCATTTTGATGGCGGTAGATTTGGTTCCTTCAGGAGAACTACCGTGTTTGGCTCAATGTTGAGCTGCTGTCGTTGCCACTTATTCCGTGCTTGTAGCGACGTCACATACTCTGCATGCCACCGCTTCCAAAAGCCTTGGACCATTGCTTGGAGGTGTCGCCAATGTTTAAGGCGGTTTACATTTATATCCAAGAGTGAAGGTTCTGGAACCGATGTATATGGCGCCCCAATCAAAAAGTGGGCGGGTGTTAGGGCATTCGACTCGGTGTCTGAGGATGCGCATAAGGGCCGAGAATTTATGATAGCCTCAATTTGGGCGAGAACGGTACAATATTCTTCGAAAGTTAATACGTTGTTCCCAATGACTCGACGAAGATGCATCTTAATAGACCGTATGCCCGACTCCCAGAGTCCTCCAAAGTGGGGCGCGGATGGCGGAATAAAATGCCACTGAACTCCTTCAGCAGCCAGAGCATCAGACACTTCACGAGTGTGCGCTTCAGATACAGCGAATTTTTGAAGTTCGTTTAACACTCGATAAGCTCCATGAAATGTTGTACCATTGTCAGAATATAAGTCGGTTGGCACTCCTCGGCGCGCGACAAAGCGACGAAATGCTGCTAGGAATGCATCTGTCGTAAGATCGCTTACGAGCTCAATGTGTATGGCCTTTGTTGACATGCAAATGAATAGAGCGAACCATGCCTTTCCAGTCTTCGCGTTGCGCGTTCGGGACAGTTTGATTTGGACAGGTCCTGCGTAGTCTAGACCACAATGTTGAAAACAGCGAGCAGGTTGCACTCGTACAGCTGGAAGATCCGCCATCAATTGTTCACTGGTACTGCGGCGTTGCAGGAAGCAGGTTTTGCAAGAAAACACTATCTTTCGAACGATATTACGACAGCCAATAATCCAGTAGTGTTGTCTGACAATAGCAAAAGTTGCGTCAACACCTGGGTGCAAGTACTTAGCATGGATGTACCTGCAAATAAGCTGAGAAACATTAGAAACTTTGGACAATAAAATTGGATGCTTTACTGAGTCTGGCAAGAAAGTATTCTTGATACGCCCTCCTACGCGAAGAACACCGACCTCATCCAAAAATGGAGTGAAACGAAGTAATCTAGACTTCGCCTTCAACGGCTGTCCCCTTTTGAGCTGGCATACTTCTTCCCTGAATGTGTTCACTTGACAGTAGCGAACAATAGCATTTGCGGCCAGTTTGAGGTCGCGGGCGCTCAGAGCGTTTGTAAGAGGATTTGGTTCTGCTTCACTTCGGCGACACCTTCGAATAAAGCGCTGACAGTATGCCACAACACGTAGCAAACGTATCCATGTCGAAGATTTTGTTATAAGTTTATCCAAAGCGGGTTGGTCGTCTTGCGCACAAAGAACTATGTCTGAAGGAGGTTTGCGTTGTTCGATAATGACATGTGAGTCATTCGATGGGGTGGTGTTGCCGAAAGTTGGCCATTGGCTTCGAGGCGAAGATAACCATGACGGCCCATGCCACCAAAGCGAGTGACGAGCTAATTCAGTTGGAAGCACACCACGGGACGCACAGTCAGCGGGATTATCAGCTGATCGCACATGGTGCCAATGCTGGCGAGGGCAAACATCGAGTATGTCTGCAGTACGGTTACACACGAACGGCGTCCATCTACGAGGGGGCGATGAAAGCCAGTGCAGCACGATTTCAGAATCGCTCCAACAATACATATTCGCAATTTTCAAGGTGAGAGAGGTAGTAATAGATGTTACCAATTTGGTTAGCAAATGAGCGGCGCTTAATTCCAAGCGCGGAATTGACAGGGGCTTTAACGGGGCAACCCTGGTTTTTGCGGCAATTAAATTTACAACGAAGGAATCGTCACTTAGCTTGGATCTACTATAAACTGCAGCTGCGTATGCCGACGATGAGGCATCTGCAAAGCCGTGGATTTCGATTGAGACGCCGGCTGGAGCTATTTGACGTGGAATCCTGACATTGGAGAGATAATGCAACTCGGATAGTATTTTCTTCCAGTGATCACTCAAAGTGGGTGGCAGCTTAGTATCCCAGTCGACACCTTGACACCAAGTTTCTTGTAAAAGTATTTTAAAGAGCACGACACTCGGTGACACCAGACCAAGAGGATCAAAGATTTTGGCTGTTGTCGATAACACACTGCGCTTCGTTGGCTCGCTGCATGACTCAGGCAATTTAGTTGCTATCTGGAACTCGTCCGTGTCAGGGCTCCACTGTATTCCAAGCAATTTAACACATAAAATGTTGGGCTCGGAAGCGATGTCGATTGGGCTATGCTCACACAGCTCTCTTGGTAAGGTTTCCAACAACGGTTTGCAATTCGAACACCATTTTTGTAACTTAAAATTTGCACGTTTTAGTAGCTCGATAAGTTCAGTTTTAAGCTGGAGTAGCTCGTCGACGTTATCACATCCGGTAGCTATGTCATCGACATACGTATCATTCAATATTACACGCGCTGCAAATGGGTAGGTTACCTTATGGTCTTCTGCCAGTTGCTTGAGAACACGTACAGCAAGAAAAGGCGACGCAGCAAGGCCGTAGGTTACCGTGAGTAGTCGGTAATGCTCCACTGGTGAACCCGCATCCTCCCGCCAAACGATTCGTTGGAATTTAGTATCAGAATCTGATACCATAATGCCGCGAAACATTTTCTCTATGTCAGCTGAGAATGCGTGGGCCAATATGCAAACGCTCGTTAAGTGAGTAGCCACCAGAATCTTTGCAGGATCCATCAAATACGACTCGGCATTTCGTGGTTGAGCTGTCTGGTTTGAGAACTGCGTGATGAGCCAGATAAAAACACTCCGATGGATGGCAGTCAACTTCCTGCGGCGTAATACGGGCCATATGGCCAAGCGACAAATACTCACGCATAAAATTTATGTATTGACTCTTCAGAAATGAGTCACGTTTGAAACGGCGTTCCATATATTGTAATCTGGTGACAGCTTGCGAAAGAGTTGATGAAATTGCCGGTGCCTTTTCCTTGAAGGGATATTTGACTACGTAGGTACCGTCAGTACGCCCGTGTGAGTACGAACAAAATGGGCCTCTGCTGGATCTGCCATCTTGATCTTTTCTGGTGTAGGTTTGACATCCTCGACTTCCATAAATGACCGAAACAGCGCATCAATGTTAACGGTAGCATGATGAGTTGCAGCAGTTAAGTTAGCTTCGCTTTCGGTAAAATGCGTTCCAGCTACCACCCAACCAAACACGCTATTCAGCAAAATCGGCATGTTAGGCCCGAACTGTTTTTGCTCGCCAGTGTAAATGCTCCACAACTGATCGGAGCCAATCAATACATCAATTGGTGCTGATTCAGCGAATGTAGGGTCAGCGAGTGGTAGTTTCACAATTGATCGCCACGATGATGAAGAAATATTCACGGTCTGAACAGGAATTTGCGATGTTAACTTGCTGAGAATATAAGCGTGTATATCTAGTGTCGAGTCGTTCAATTTGGAGCTTAAAGTGAAGTACACCCGACCTCGCGTTACTCCGGCATTGCAGGCTGATAGACCAGAAACTGATATACGACCGTTTGTACGTGATAGACCGACACGTTGTACAAAGGCTTCTGACACAAATGATATTGTTGATCCAGAGTCCAGCAATATTCGACAGCTTACCCGATTTCCCCATTTGTCATCGACTGCGGCCACCACCGTTGGGAGAAACGTGTGAGGCATAGCAGCAGTAACGGAGGTTAAAGTGCTGACCGCTGCTTGCTTTAGTGTTGGCGTGTGCATACGCTGCGTAGTGACAGCAGGTACTTGCCCATTTTGATCCCAATTATTTTGTGCTGATGAAGGAAAAGAAGTAGAAGAGGGCGTGAGGGCAGACCGTTCATCATGCAGAAGTGTATGGTGGCGTGAGCTACATTTTTTACAGCTATGCTTCGATTGACAAGAGCGCACGGAATGCGTAGAGGCAAGGTAATTAAAACATAGCTTTTGTTTTTGTACAGCTGCCCGACGTGACGACGGTGATAACTGTTTGAATTGAGCGCATTGCCAAAGCGTGTGATTGTCCGTGCAAACGACGCATTGTTTGTTCTTCCTGTCATCAACATTTGCCAACAAAGCGACGCGACGTGTGTGGGCTGAGCGGGGAGGTAAACACGCCTCAAATGTGTCACAGCGATGAGAAAGAAACTCGAGAAACTCGCTAAACCCTTTTTCGCTCTGGTTATCGCATTTGTCTGCCCACTTTTTCCGCGTTTCTTCGTCTAATTTATTAAGCAAGAGTTGAGTTAGCCATGGGTCGCGGGATGTGACATTCAACGCGTCCAGACCTCTGATGGCTTGATCTGCTCCATCAACTATTTGGCGAAGTACCGATGTGTTAGTTGAAGAGAGGGTGGGAAGAGCCAAAAACGATTGCACCAGTGACCTAATTATGAGCGGTTTGCGGTCGTACCTTTTGACTAAGCGGTCCCATGCCTGCTCATAATTGTCTTCGGTCACACGGATATGTTTTATGCTGGCTAAGGCATCGCCTTCTAGATATGAAACCAAATATTGAAATTTTTGCGTACGGCTCAACCCTGACTTTGTTCCCACTGCGCTAAGAAACAAGTCGCGAAAAGTAATCCAGTCCTCGTATTTCCCGTTGAACTTAGGTAACTGAATTTTCGTTAGGTGAACGTTTTGCTCACTACGGCTAGCCGCAAATGTTTCCAAAAATGATGCTTGCTGTATTGCTAAACGATCAATTGCGTCATCCTCCCTGAATGTAGATGTTTGACTTGAAGAAACTGGCAAGTTAGCAATTTGAGAATGCAGGAGTGCATGTGTTTGAAAATGTTTCTCCTCCGTTTGCTCAATGTCTTCAATAGGGTCGACGAAGTTATCTTCCGCAGAATATGCGTACAATTCTTGACTCATACTCATAAAGTCCTTATAGGCAGCTTCCAATTTTTCAAGCCTATACATAAGAGATTCCCTGGTAGGGGCTTCGGTCGGTTGCTTGGCAGCCTTGTAAGCGCGATCAATCGCCAATTTCACCCAAGCTCGATTCCGCTGCAACAGCTCCATTACACCGTTTAAAATTGGCTGCACGTTAAGTGTTCAACGTAAGATTATCAAATATAGTTAACCGCAAGAGATTCACGAGCACTAATTCGAGGATCCGGCTCGCTGGACCAGCAATTTGTATGGTCCCGAACAAAACCACACAGGGCGCGAATAACTTACGGCGGCGAAACTAGCAAGGCAATGCCCGAAAGAAAATAAGTAATTACCACGTTACCGTGAATTCAAAGGCGGACGAACCGATCTCTTTATTTGCTTCAGGTGGACTGACAATGCATTAAACTTACTGCTAACTACAAAGCGTACCTTTTTATGCATTCAAATATGTACATACATAAAGTGGACTGTATAAAAGGAGTAACTGTTACTACATACCAATATGTTTGCTTATGTACATACGTACATACCTACCGACGCATAACAGAGAATTGAACTAACTTA
>NW_023468747.1:0-5754 GCF_013731165.1 Rhagoletis pomonella | reverse complement strand
TCTGCCCCTAAACCAACCTTCGATAGGCTCTTTGAGACGAGCATCTCGTCAAGAAGAGAATGGCAAACATCAAGACCATGCAGAAGGGGGAATTGAGTTTTTACATGGATGGGGTTTTCTCTAAAGAGCTAGGACTAGAATTATCCGTCGGATTTCCGTACCCCTACAGTTTTAGTTATATAATGGGTGGCTGTGTACCTTAGCACGCATGCCGTAATGAGGGCGACGGTTAACATCTTCTCGGACGTCCAGGCGGCCATCAACGCGGTAATGCTAAGATTGAAGGATGCGCAGGAATGCCTGACAGTCCTAAACGATATTAGCGCCGTATTCAAGGTCAGCCCCATATGGGCTTATGTAACCGGTCACTGGCTATTTGCTAGGCAATCTTCAATACTAGTAGTACTCTCCTGCGAATATTGCAGAAGTTGCAAAGATAAGGAAAAGGAAGAAAGTGTAGAGCACTTCTACTGCAGTTGCCCAGCTTTGGCCAAGGCAGAAGAGCCAGCTTTTTAGATGGGCACTCCTTTTAGCTCTCTTACGGAATTATGAGACGTAGGAATAAAGCCATAAAGGAGCTTCAAAATGCTTCTATGAAGAATAGTCACTGAGGTGGCCATGTTTCGCAGTGGTATCACAATGGACCTTCAAAGTCTAAGTTAGTTGGTTATTTGCACCGACTGCCACACCACACAAGCTCAGAAAGAAATCTTCGAAATCGCAAAAGTACCACGTCATCTGCCTAAATAAAGGCCGTTATCAGAAACGTGCAATGAAAAATACAATTTTTGAACACGTGCGCTGGGGAAGAAGCGAGATCCCAAGTGCTTGCAGCAGCGATTAACGTTTCCTTGACTCAGTGATCTTTGCGAAACACGACATTTCCGAAAAATTATTGACTTCACTACATTGGTCCTTAAGGCTTTCAATGGACTTTGGCTGTCAAGGAATAAAGTGACTTCCCTGAAAGAGATCCACCCCAGAGTCTAGGTATACAAAGTCCTTCACTACTTCAAATTTATAATTGCTAGCATCAGTTTTAAGGAATCGCACGTAAGTGGGTCGCTTTGTCTGAAACCTAGTTTGGTCCTAGTCGAACGACGCATAGGGTTTTTCCAGGTAATACGATTCAATATGAGCCTGATTTGTTTGAGTTCAAAATGTATGTAAAAAACTTGCATCAGGCAAAGGAAGGTGATAATATCGCCACTTAAAGTAATACTGCAGAGATATTCATCTTGGAGAATAACTGCAAGATTTAAAAATTAAAATTTGTTCTTTAAAAATCGTTACAATTTTTGAAATTCAACGACGAATTTTCATCTGTCATTCACGTTGGCCTATCGATTGAGACAACATGGTGAGCGAACTATTGCTGATAGCAAAACAAATTTCTATTTCGTCATCAGTAAGAAAGGATTTCGATGCAAAAAAAAAATCTTGAATTGTAACTTTTAACTAATTTAATAAACTCAAACTATTCAATAAAGTTAATTAAGCTTTAAAAGGTATGTATGAGCAACACAATAAACGAAAAACTACAAATTTTTCACAGCAACGTTTGGTTTCAATTACCCACAGAATTTTGCAACAAAATTCCACATAAATGCAATACATACCAAACTTTCTTAAAAAATAGGCATGTATGTATGGATACATGTAGACGCACACATACATACAAATACATGTATATACAACGCTTAAAACACTTCCATTTCCGCACAAAGCTAACAAAATTGAATAAACCGAAAACATTTTTTCGTTTGCGCAATTCGACCGAGTAAATGAAAAACAACGAACCAAATCATACAATATTTGGGTAACTGTTATTACAATGTTTTCTCAACAATATTTGTATCAGAAATTCTATAAAAGTGCAAAGCAATAAACTCCATGCGAACCAGTCAAATAATGGAAATGCAGGTAATTGAAATGTAAATCCACTTGCAAACCCAAACAATAAATATGGACATGGCAAAAAACAGTAAAGGAAACGTTGAAAAAAAAAATATTGAAAACACAAATACGAGTGAATATAAAAAAGAATGTGTGCTGTGCCAATTGGCGGTTGTAATATTGAAAAACTTTCGCGCACTCAAAACAAATGCAAATTGGTGTTTCCTATTTCCGCTGTTATGCGTTGAAAGTTCACAACAACAACAAAAAAGTATAACCACTCAATACAATGAACTGGTTTCAAAGATATAAAGGATATGAGGGAACAATTGTAGTGCTGGTGAACTAGTTAACTGGTTAACTAACTCATACAACAATACAAAAATAAATCACTAGTTAAAAATAACATTTGAGTGAATGCAAATTCTTGCTATCCGTTTCATATCCTTTTTTGTATTTGTATTATTGATATGCCCCAATAAAAATACGCTAACCCACCAACCGGTTATTTATTAATTTCTAGCTGGGCCTATGCATACATGGTGAAGTGGTAAAAGAAATCAAATACGTTTTTTGGATCCTGACAGAGTCAAATACAGTAAATAATTTATTGTGTGCCTAGTGCATACATACATATGTATGTTTATATGTGAATATTATATATTGAATATTATTTATTGTGGAAAATATACAAACAATAATGGGTCAATCCATGTAAAATCGACCAATGGCTGGAATCAACCAATTTTGATTTGGTTGAATTTTGGTCAGAACTTTTCTTTTATCAAAACTTAAAAAAAAAATTAATAAATTTCGAATTTTGTTTTTCCACAACGTTTTTCATAAAAAACGGCATACAATTATTCCATTGCCTGCCGAGGGGCGGCCGCTATTAGAAAAAAAATTTTTTTTTCTTTTTTTTATGTTAGTCGGAAACTGGGGTCGATCCCACGCCCTACGGAATGGTATTCCAAAATTTCACAATTTCCCGCATTTTACAAGTTTATCATTTAAATATCTCAAGAACTATTGTAGTTAGAAAAATTGTTCTGGTCTAGTTTTAAAGGTGATATTTGTGCGCTATATAAAAAAATAAATAGATAAATATATAAAAAAAAAAAATTTTTATTAATAATTCGAAATTTAAAAAATCGTAAAAGCAAAAACTCATAAGTATTGACAAAATTTTTGTTAATATAATACCTGAAGAAGGTGTTTTGTTTTTGTTTTTAAGATATGCATTGTTGAGCTTTGAAAAAAAAAATCCAAACTCTAAATTAAAAATAAATTTTCATTTAATTAAAATTGTTTAACTATTTTTTTTTTTAGAGTTTGCACGAAAATTTTTTTCAGGTTCAAAATTTATATCTCTAAATAAACACAAAAAATATCTTCTTGATAATTTTAGTATCCTTTAAGATCTGTTAGAGGTATAATTATTTATGAAAATATTGTTCATTCTATATTATAAACCATACAAGTCAAAGTTTCACACTTTATATAAAGTTCACAAAAATTCAAAAAAATTGCATCCAAATTTTCAACGTTTTATTCAGAATTTCTAGAAAAATGTTCGAGTATGCAGTTTAGCCCATAGCCCATTCAATTTTGGTCTAATGGAATGAAAGTTTCAACCGGCTACAAAATCGCGTCGATTTTTGAGAATTTTTTTTTTTTTGAGATGGATTTTTGCACTTTGCATGAAAATAATGGTGAATATTATATAAGTAAGAACAAGGTGTAAACTTTCATTTGTCGCCTAGTATACATATGGGGAATGCTCGATGAAATTATGGATTATCATTGCGATAACATATTTCGATTAGCTCAACTTAAAATTTAGCACTTAATACTTTGTTTGTAATACAATTATTATTCATACTTCTAAAATGGTCAAGAAATTTGCTTAAGCAGTATGAGGAGCTTGGGACCAACTATCCACTCCCTCAGCTCAAATTGAATAATTCACATGCTGGTTGAGAATTGCACATATAGCGAAAAGCACTTGAACTTTTTATGTTGCATACATTAGGGGGCACTATCAACAGTGGAAGTGAAAATTTAACACTAGCGTGACGAGCTGTTTGCAGACCATCTCGACCACATTCAGCAAAACCACTCAGTCCAGTGAATCATACGGACTATAAGCAGATTTAAGTAAATCACTCTCATCTCTAGTTAATAAATTTGAGAGTCAAAAAATTTTGGGGTCAGCTGATAGCAAATATGTATGTCATTTTCTCGCAGTGCTCTAACAGTCGCAATGGCCGAGAGAGCAATAACGTGCCATAATTTATTTTTTTCGTGTATTTAATTTGATTTCCTTTTTAATTTTTACATTCTATTGTTTCAACAAGCTTTTTTTATAAGATGTTTCAGATATTCTGTTATTTCCTAATGAAATTGTTGTTAAACAAATATTTTCTCGCTCCATTTTCGCGTTCTTTTACTAGATACTTTTCTTGTTGTGATCTACTAAGAGCCAGCTACAAAATTAGTGTTCACCACTAGATACTGCTTCTTGTATACCATCAAACCATCAACACTTTCGTAAGCATTGTCTTCTTGACCTAGCATTGGATGAGCTATTCTCTGGATTTCCCAGTCTTACATAGGTCCCTTAACGGTCAGGCTCAGCGAAATGTACACCAACCGGTGAACCAGCCATCAACACTTCATAAACTTTCGTCTCATAAAAGCCGTCCGCGTCGACCATTCATCACCTATCGCAGAAGCAGTGCTCAATTTGCGGTTACTTTGGGCTGATCCAAGCCTGTTGTGAATTTTTTAGCAAGTCGTACTACTGCATATCCCTCATTAAGCTCAAAAAAAACTTCTTCAAAATCTCAAAACTTTTCATGAGTCCAGTAACGTCATCGAATTTTGGAAAATATTGAACTTCTATCGGAATGCCTGCAAATTACCATAAACAGGCGAAAATAAACTATGGCATAAATAAATTACAATAAAAAATCTTTGAGAAGATGCCATCAAGAATTGCGTCTGTTCAGAGAAAATCTGTCTCTACATGCAAGTATAATTCAATTTCATCATACATACTTAATTATGTTTAAAACGTTTTTCTGTTAAATTTAATATTTTATGAAGCAAATTCATATTTTCCTTTACTTCGCCAGCATGGTTACTCTTGTATGTATGTATGTATGCCGCTGCTAATTAATAAGAAAATCGCAAGACATATTAATTAAAATCAACTACGCAACAAATATTGCCAGGCATTAAAACAAGTTAATATCTTGAAACTGAAACTGACTGCTAGTCAGGCCATTTAGCACACGCACAAAAAGTGCTACATACAGTGAGCGTCAAAAATAAGTATAAAGCGACTTTTTGACGATTTTATTTATTTATATTTTCAAAAACAATTTTTTTTTATTTTTTTATAAAAATATAGTTCATTCAACAGCAAAAACCACAAGAATCCATTTTTTTAATTCCATACATAAATAACTTGGCAAAATTCAAGAGATTTTTAAGGAAAATTTCGATTTTATTTCTTAAAAAAATTGGGTATGCAGTTTTGTAGCCCAACCGATTTTAGAATAGAAAGCTAGTTTTAAGTCACTAAAAATTACCGTTGATTTTTGAGAATTTTTTCGCTGAGAGTGTGGCACATTTTCTTCCAAATAACGCATGAACATAATCTTTTTTTTAATAAAATGGGCTACAAATTGCATAACTAAATTTTTTCTAAAAATTCTGAATAAAAAGTTTGAAATTTTTGGAGAAAATTGTTGAGTTTTGTTGAATTTTTATACGTTTTGTACAAAGTTTGAAATGTGTATATTTATTTGGTGCTTGTTATATCTCTAATTTGCTAGACTTTTATAAAAGAAA
>NW_023468746.1:0-5755 GCF_013731165.1 Rhagoletis pomonella | reverse complement strand
TAACAGTGCTAAGTGAATGTCTGATTTGTCTTTAAAACATTTCTCCAGCATCGATTTGGCTGTTTGGACGTATCGTTCTGCCAAGCCGTTGGAACGTGGATAGTTCGGACTCGATGTGTGATGTTTGATTCCCCAAGCGTTCATAAATTCTGCAAATTCCTGGGATGAGAATTGTGGGCCGTTGTCGGATTCAAGAACTGATGGTATGCCGTGTGTGGAAAACCACGGCTTTAGTATGTTTATTATATTAGTTGTAGTTGTTTGATGTGCGATGGCTAAATCAAAGAATCCTGAATAGCTGTCAACGATAAGGAGGTAAGTGTCGCCTTGGAAATTGAATAAATCGACAGCTACTATTTCCCATGGTAAGTCTGGGACTGGTTTAATTATTAGGGGTTCCCGTGGCTTCGAGGGCTGATACGATTGGCACGTGGGACAGCGCTGTATAAATTTGTGTATGTCATTATGCATTTTTAGCCAAAATACTGTGGATCTTGCCCTATTTAGGCAGCGTTGAATTCCCAGATGGCCGTCGTGTACTGGGAGTGATTTTGGAATAATTATTTTCGTCCCTTTGAGAATCATTCCGTCTTCTGTTGGCGGTTGCTCACGAATGTTCTAGTATGGGCGTAATTCTTGTTGTACTTCTGTTAGGGTTGATGGCCAACCTTCCAAAATCTGATTCTTCAGCGCCTACAACTTGATGTCGCGATTCGTCTCGTCAATTATCTTTTCTCTGGTAGTTGGTCTGAGTTCCGTTAGCGATTGAACTTCGATTTCATCCTCCTTTGCGTCGTTGCTGGGGTTATCGCAATCCCTGCTGAAGGTATCGGCTAGTTTTATTTCAGTGCCTTTTCGGTAGACATCTTACGGTGAGTATGGTAATACATGGAGTAGAATTTTTTTGAATCCTTAGCGATGTTGAGTGCAACGGCTTTTTAAAGATGGTTCGAGCGGCTTATGATCAGTTTCGATTACGAGTTTTTTGTGAAACTTTTCGCATGCAAAGCGTATTGCTGTTGCTTCTTTTTCAATTTGGGCGTAATTCTGCTGAGATTTCGTCAGTGCTTTGGATGCATATGCGACGGGTTGATCATTTTGCAATAGTGCCGCGCCAACGCTCGATTTTCTGGCGTCAACCTGAAGTTTAACGTCTAGATTAGTATCGTAGTAACGCAGAAGCGGAGTAGAAGCGAACGCCGTTTTTTAGTTCGGTAAAAGCGATTTCCTGTTCAGGTGCCCAACACCAATCTGTACCTTTTTTTCAGTAGCCTACGAAGGGGGGCAGTCCTTTCCGACAGATTTTGTATGAACTTGGATAGATAAGTTGCCATACCGAGTATTCGTTGGAGCTCGATTTTGTTGCTAGGCGTTTTAGTTTATAGATAGACTCTATTTTCTCTGGATGTCCTAAAAATTTTACTCTGTTGGAGTCGAATACGCATTTATCTTTGTTAAGTTTTAAACCTGCGTTGGCTAGAATTTCGATGACCTTGTTCGTTTGTAGATCTAATTCCTTTTTTTGCTTCGGCGTGTAAAATATTTAAAATGTATACTGTTAAAGGAGACTTCATCGTAATGTTTCTTTTCATTTTGTAATAAAAACCACGCGCGCCTTATTCTGTAATTTTTTCGTTTTCTTATTTTGAATGCAATCTTGCGATTTAAAAGTCGAATTTATTTATTTATTTATTTAATCTAGAAATAAACATTTCGTACAGACTATTTGGTAAAAAACAAAATATAAATTAATAACTAATTTAGCATACTATTTAAAAGTAGTTTGAAACTAGATTTGGAAGAAGAGAAATCGATAGCGGAAGAGTTTAAGAGCGAATTAAACTCGTTTAGAGCTCTGCGAATAGGAGCGTTATTCGCATGATTATTCCTGACCAAATCCAGAGAAAAAATGTCATGATTCCTAAGGCTTCTTGGTGGGATATTAAATGTAATCCGTTCGAGTAAGAACGGCGAGTCAATCGCACCCCGTATAATGTCAAAAACGAAAGTAAGAGAAAGAATAATCCTCCTATTGTGCAGTGATTTAAGGTTTATAAGCACGCATTTAGCAGTGTAAGATGGGAAAGGGTCAACGAAATGTAGAGAGCGTAGAGCATAACGAATAAAAGAGTTTTGGATACGTTCAATTCTATTGATATGACATTCATAATAAGGTCGCCAGGTGAAGACAGCGTACTCGAGCTTAGAACGAACAGGAGTAGTGTATAGTAATTTTATGGCATATGGATCAGTGAAGTCCGAGCTAAATCGACGGATAAAAGCAAGCATTGAATATGACTTTGCAATGGTATAATTTAAGTGGCTGTGAAAAAGAAATCTAGCATCAAAAATTACTCCTAAGTCAGAAACTTCACCAATGGTGGCAAGCTGCGAGTCACCAATGAGATACGAAGTCTGGGTAATGGAACGTGATTTGGAGTAGGAGACATGGTAACACTTTTTTATATTTAAATTGAATCTATTTTTGGAACACCAAGCAACCACGTTATTAAGGTCAGCCTGTAGATTGAATGAGTCTGAAGCATTAGAAATTGTAGAATAGATTTTCAAGTCATCCGCATACAATAAAAATTTTGAAAAGTTGAAGCAACTAGAAATATCATTAATGAAAATCACGAAAAGTAGGGGACCCAAGATGCTCCCCTGAGGAACTCCAGAGGAGGCGACGAAAGGATAGGAGAACACATTGTCAACTACAACAACACAATTCCGCGAAGAAAGATATGATTTTACCCAAGATAAAAAAGCTGAATGAAAGCCTATGCTAGCCAATTTTGTAATTAATATTAAGTGACAGACTTTGTCAAACGCCTTAGAAAATTCCGTATACACGGTATCGACTTGCAGACGGTTATTAAAGGCAGTTAAACAGGATTCGGTAAAAAACAGCTAGGTTAGTTACAGTAGACCTTCCAGGCATAAAACCATGCTGACTAACAGATATTAAGGGACTAACAGCAAAAAATACTTTTTGTTTGACAATAAACTCAAATAATTTGGATATCGTTGATAATTTTGCTATTGGCCGATAGTTGCTTATATCGTTTTTATTGCCAGATTTGAATACCGGGGTGATAAGAGTGGTCTTCCAAGAATCTATAAACTCCGCCTGTTCAAGCGATTTATTGAAGATCAAAAAAAGTGGATAGGCAAAGGCAGGACAATTCTTCAACAAGAATGACGATATTCCATCAACATCAGATTGAGTTGAAGATTTGATATGCCGGATGCCATCCTCAACATCATCAATTGAAATAGCAAGCGAACCAAAATTGATAGGAGAATGGGCACTCTGAGGATAACCGCCACAAGGATCCGAATCTTTCACAAAGTTGGAGCGAAAGAAATCCGCGAAAAGATTGGCAGCTTCAGAGGGAGTAGAAGCTTGCATTTCATGATAAAACACATCACTGGGAATACTGGAACACGATTTCTTGGACTGGACATACCTCCAAAAAGCTTTCGGATTCAATTTTATTTCCGACTCAAATTTAAGAACATAATTCCGCTTAAGAACCTTACTCGTCGACTTAAACTCTCTGGAGTATCGCAAGTATTTATCCTTGTGAGATAGGGCATTTGAAAGTTTAAATTTCTTAAAAAACTTGTTTTTCAAATTCTTCAATTTTTTAAGATCTTTGGTATACCAGGGAACCTTATAGTTTTTTGTATGCACTAAAGATTGTTCTTCCCAAAGAAAACCTTTTTATATTTTGATTCAAATTTACTTTTAAATTTCTCACCAGATTTTGCAAAAAATTTGGATTTGTGATTAACGCATCATCATTAAATTTCACAAATTTTTAATTTATGCAAAACACCTGAATTTGGCTTGAACAGACCGCCCTCCGATAAACAACTAACAGATCGTCGTTTAAAGTACAAAACCGTGTATAAACAAAATGCACAACTGCGTATGTGAGGTTGCATATATTATTTTGTAGAGTAAAAACACTCATTTCAAAATGGTTATATTTTTTACAAAGAAGTCGCATTTCAGAACGAATGGATAAGGTTTGAGCCAAGAGTTTGTGTGAGCAAATCCAATTTTTGGCAAAAAATGTCAGTAACGCGGTTTTGCAGAACGATGTCGTCAACCCCATTTTCGAAATCATGTAGCCGGCATAATTTTCTAGTTCATCATATTCCACATCTTTGAATGTACTGATAAAATCTTCTGCTTAAAAAAAAAAAAGATTCTTCTAGTGATCAGGTAGCATGAAATTGATGCAACGTCATAATTATATTAAGTCTAATGGTTAACAACAGCGAATGTCATTAAATGAAACTACCTTCTTTTTTGTATCATGCTGTGGGCGCAATCTTGTATTCTATCATTCTTGGCTTAACCCTAAGGTGTAACCATCGCTTAACTCTACGTACATATGTGCAACGAGCACACATAAATATGACATGTACTTCGATTTTTGCCATATGCATTATTTCGATTTTCAACCGAAACTGTGCTTGTATGCATTGCTTGGTTTTTTTTTTTTTCATATGCATTATTTCGCATTTAAAATGAATGTATGCATATGCATAGTTTCGGTATTTTCTCATATGCATTATTTCGGTTTTCAACCGAAACCGTGCATGTATGCATTACTTCGGGTTTTTCATATACATTATTTCGGTTTTCAACCGTAACTGTGCATATACATATGCATTACTTTGTTTTTTTTTTTTTTCATATGCATTATTTCGGTTTTCAACCCGAACTGTGCATATATGCATTATTTCGGTTTTTTTCTTATGCACAGTTTCCATATGCACAATTTCAGGGTGCCGATTTAGCGTTCAACTCACTCACACTTAAGTCTTTTTACATGCTTGGTGAGGTCTATTTTGGAATGCGCGTGCATTATTTGGGACACAGATTTTGTCACTCACTCTGTCCGCATAGAAAGAGTTCAGAGGCGTTTTACTAAATTTGCCCTTGGACGCATGTTTTCCTATGAATCTTGCCATCTTACGAACTGAGATGCAGAATACTGAATTTACAATACCTTGCTAATAGGTGAAACATTTTTTAGTATTCTTTTCATCAAGGATATATGCGATAACAAAATCGATTCCCCAGAACTACTTTTGTTTCTGCCTTTTTATGCGCCGGAGGCTTCAAAGAGAAAACACACATTTTTGCTAACAATGAGCCCATTCGCAGATCCATTTGCCTATGTAACTCCATTTGTAATTATGTCGACCTTTACTCATGTAGAGAACGTTTTAAAATTAATATCAATGATTATTTTATTTTCAAATAATTTACACATATGTTGTTGTTATCCCGTGTGTATAAATATTATGACTATTTTTGTATAACGTGTCATTTATTTCCTGCTTATCTGTGAGGACAGTGTCCGGTAGATAATTAAACAAATAAAAAAAACGTTAACGCCCAGTATTTTTTTTATTTATTTATGCAGCGACATTGTTAGGGAAAAAAAATCCACTGGATAGCAGACGCTATGAAGAACTTTCTAACATCTCATTATTTCTGTCTGATTTCTACCAAAAAAGACGATTTCCATATTACATAAAAAATACTTTTACTTAAGAAATTTATATATATGTACTATTTTATATTTCAACTGGTTTTAGAGTAATGAACCTGGATAATATGAAGGCTACCAAAATAGTAGCACAAACAAAACAAAAGGCGAACATGTAAAACGACTCTTCGGTGAAAATATCCGTAAAAGCTGGTATATCCTGGTATATCTGCTCAATCACA
>NW_023468745.1:0-5755 GCF_013731165.1 Rhagoletis pomonella | reverse complement strand
AAAAAACAACGAAGCAAAAATAGCAGTAGCGTAAAGCATAGAACTACCAATTTTCTTTCATTAACAGTGGAGCAGCGGATTATTTAACAAACGGTTTTGGTCGCAAAAATGGTGCAGAAATTTCAATCACCCGTTAGGGTCTACAAACACCCATTCGAGTTGGTCATGAAGGTGAGTTAAACAAATATATGGGCGGTGACATTAATTTTAAGGCTGTCTGGCGTTATTGACGACGATCATGTAACTTTTGTTTACTTTGCATAATTTCTTGTTTTTTTTTTTTTTTTGTTTATACCCAGTACACTAATAATGGACTACTAGTGAGACTATAATCATATATTTGTATGTATGTATATCGACTGGTTGCAAAATCCAAAAAGATTTAAATGTAGACTAAACAAAAATATTTAATCTATTTCTTGGGCAGTTACAACGCCTGATAGCGGTTCAGGAGGAGCGGCGCGGAAATTTTTGACAATTTTTAAAAAGTCTATGCAAAAAAAGAGCTTTAATATTTGCCGCACCGTATTTTTTCCCATTTGTTTTTTTTTTTGCCTGTGTAATTGGTTTCAGAGATCTCGATCACCCTTGTAAGTATCACACTATTTATTGCGTGTGTGGAACTGGCTATAACTTCTAAATACATACATAGCTACTTGGGTTACAACAGTTGGAGAGTTTGAAAGTCGCTTCTGCCATGAAAGAACTCGTTATCAGCAGATCGTCATATGAATATATCCAGAGAACACTGTATTTTAATGGAATTAATCGAAAATCGGTGTACATTGAGATTGTGTCCCAACGAGAGCTACAATCTTAAATCGTTATAGGAGTTGCCAGCATTTCCAAAGGTTCATAAACTTCTTGAAAATATTTTTCTCAAATAAAGACCGCATTGACTCCCTCAACTAAGTGTGTAGGTTGCGCACAAGATGTCCTCCTTACAAAAAGGGTGAACTGCATTAACTAAGGCCCTGTTTAGTTGTTGTTGAGATATGTACTAGTGGAAACAAACAATAACAAAACTGTTATTTTAGACGAAGCTCCTTATTTATCATACTACTTTAGTTTAAGTTTCTTTAGACACCAGCAAACAAAATAAAATAATCGCAAATCTACGAAGAAAGTGTATAGTAAAGTAGGCAAGAATGGGAAGTGGCCCATTTATCAAGATATTGAACTGTCAAAATCTAGGCCATAAATATGTATGTATGTATTTATAGCACTTTGTGAACACGTGGACACAAAATAGCAAAAAAAAAATGGCATAGAATATGAAATAAAAGCAACTCATTATAGAAATATTCTTCTAAGTACTTAGATCATTATTTACAGCTCTTGGCAACGGGCATAGTTTGCTTGTCCCTTAGACACTTTCGGTGTAGGTAATTAGCTTTTTTCTACAGCTAAGACACAAAAGTGCACTAGTACTTCAGAGATTCAATATGCATGTAACATATAAATGAAAATTTTTTTATGTAAATTAGTAGTCACAAATACGTACATATGTCAATTAGTAGTCACAAGTAGATACATATCGACGCCTCAAAACCATACTATGCTAAGTGTGACCAAGTCTAAGGTGACTTAGCATGGTACGGTTTGGAGGCGTCGATATGTACATACAGTGGCGAGCAAAACTGTAACATGGAGTAACACTTTTTATTTCAGCCGTCGCTATCTTTCCAAGTTCTAACGACATTCATACTGTTGTTGTATATTTTTATTGGTACATCTTTGCTTCCTCTGTCATAACGATTTGAAGTCAATTCAACAACATTAACAAAACCAGCAGACAAAAATGTAAATTAAGGCAAATGTTACAGTTTTGCACTCATATATTTTTAACAAGTTTTTGACAATTTTCACGAAAAAAAAAATTATTAACACAATGTTCAGTATGCTTTTGGTTTTTTTTAGTTCCTGGTTGCAATTTGGCATACCTAATGTGTATCTCTGTAAAAATTCTGGAGGTATAGCCTCCCATATATCCTTGGTTTGCTTTCACAGCTCATGTACTCCATTGGACGGACTTGGATATTTAGTAAGATGCGCTTTTAGTTGATTTCGCAAATTCTCGATGAGATTCATGTCCTCGGATTGTGGAGGTCATTTCAAATTAGCAAATTTTTTCTTTTGTTTCAGTCTTTGCGAACATATGCAGTGCGTTTTGGTTGATTTTTCAGCAGAAACTCTAATTTTTTCGACTACATCTTGCAAATTTTGTTGAAATATGAACAGATACTGTTCTTTATGCATAATGCGTACTAACGGACGAACAATATTTTTGAAATACAACCCCAAACTAATATTGACCGAACACTGTGATTCACAGTTTGCCTTACATGATGCGCATGGGCTTAATTTGGGCCTTTGATCCAATACCATGCCCGGCCATCTGATTGAAAGCGATTAATTTAGTCTTGTCAGTCCAAATAACCCTCAATTAAATCTTAAAAATGTGTTTTTTATTGCATTCTGTAAGGCCAAACATATCCCAATAGGCAACGGTCCGATGCAGCAAAGCACTGCCACACTCGCACATGTGTTTTGATCAAATTTGCTGTTTTCTTCTTTTATGATCCATTGCGCTCAATTTGGCAATTTTTCGCCTCACTGTCTACTGATTTGCATTCAATTTTAAAACCTTAAGCGCTTCTATAGTAGTGGCTGCAGCGCTACTTGCTACTAAGTTCACAAGATATCGGACTGTAATATATTTTGACAGACTTCCTTTGTCCTTAGTAACACTTTAGTTTATATTTTTTCTCAGTCTTAAAATTTTCATGTGGCAAACTTCGCAATTTTTTGCCACTTTCCCTGCGGTCCCGCCTTTCCACAGTAAATCTATTATTTACATTTATGTTTCCTGATTAACCATATTATTTATTGGTGATCACTTCTTGAATAAATTACAATATAGAAAAAAGTCATCTGACTTCCAACTAAGCAAAAGATAACTGTAAAATGCAAAACTGAGAGTAAGTGCAAAACTGTAACATTTGCCTTAACTTACATTTTTGTCTCCAGGTTTTTTTTATTGTTGTTGGATTGACTTCAAATCGTTATGAGAGCGGGAGTAGGGGTGTACCAATAAGAATATACAACAAAAGTATGAAAGTCGTTAGAACTTTGAAAGATAGCGGTCGCTGAAATAAAAAGTGTTACATCACGTTACAGTTTTGCTCGTCACTGTACATACATACATGTTTACATATGTATGCACCCATCTGCAACAAATTCTTACAAAACAAATGCAAAATAAATAGTACATAGCAGCGGAACACTTATGTAAATTTTCTGGCAATTTATTTTCCTTTGAATGAGTAGGTACTAAGTGAACTTTTGAATAGAGGATACTTTTAAAATATTTTCCAGCAAGACATTGAGCGCCGATTTCTCACATAAATACTTATATGCGAATTTATTAACAAAACAATGGCGAAGGTAATTTGTATATCCGGTTTCGAAGGTATTTAGTAAATTAGTTTGTACAAAGAATATTAGTGAACCGAAAATACGCCACTCCGCAGTGGATTGTCTTCTTGCAAATTGTGCACTTGACATTGAACGATTCGTATTTATAGTTTTTTGTGTACATATGTTAATAACATTGTATAAGCTTCAATAAATAATAAAATATAAAAAAATATATCTCTAATTCATAAATATGAACCAATGTGCATAAGTCTGTAATGTATGTATGTCCATAATCTGAAGTGGTATGAACGGAAATATGTAGTTATTTGTGTTTATGTTTTATTTGCATCTGGAATTTTATTCGCAATTCGTTGCAATAAAATTTCTTTTCATTTCTTTTTTTGAACATTTGTAGTATGTTAAAACATCCACACATACTTTTAGTTATATACTTATCAATATAGGATAGTTTTATGTACATATTACTTGAGGGAGAGTTGCTGAAAAGCATAAATAAAACCTACATTAGGATGCCTCACCAAAAAATGTTTCGCTTTTTCCACCGGAATTATAAAACTTATTATATTTAAAGATCTCAGCCAATATATTTCGGAGAAATATTAAAATTTACGTGAGCTGGACCGATTTGGAAATATGTACCAAAAATCTCATTATTTTGATTACATTGATACAATTTTTATTCATTTTTATGCAGATCTCTCAAGCTTTAACTCTTCTATCGTCGGAGGTTATTTTTTGTGAAAAATCTTTTAAACATTAATTTTATTTATAAAGAACACTAAGCCAGCTATAGTAAATTTAAATATTTTTCCAGGCGCAAAAAATAACCGTAAGATATCAAGATTTAAAATTTTAGATCATAGCAAAATTATTTTATTTTTATTTTTTCGATCACGTAGATATAATCGTTAAATTTGTATTTTTTCGTCATTTTTAACCGTTTCCAATAGAGGCTGCATTTTTATGAGCGATTTAAATCTGTTATGATCTAAAAAAATAAATCTGAAAATAACTGTTATAACATGATCGGAAAAATAAAAATCAAAAATAACGGAAAAATTGATCAAAAAGATAAAGATCCAGAAATAAGGTTTATTCTTAGTGGAAAAAATAAAAATCATAAAATAACAGTTAAATTTTATCGGAAAAATATAAGTCAAATTTTAACGGTTAAATCAAGATTTTTCCAAAATATTTTAGCGAAGCCTAAAAATAAAATTTGTATAATTCCGATGGAAAACCCTTTCGATTATTTTTTTTTTTTGTATGGAGAGTAGTGCACCCTAATTTCCATTTATACATATGTAGAAAATTTAAAAGTATGGCCCGTAGTTATAGTCAAAATAAAGTCGACTCTAAAGTTAGTTGCAGCTTTTTTGACAGATATACCATTGAAAATTATGTCAAAAAGCTTCAATTACTTTAGAGTCAACTTAATTTTGACTATAACTACGGGCCATGAACTTTATTAAACATCAAGTACGACAACAGTTATTTAATTTATTATTAAAACGGCGCTTGCTGCAAAACAAAAAAAAAAAAAACAAGCCCACAGTTATGCTATTTGGATTTGTGCAATTATATTCATTCCTATTTTTATTTGTCTTTTAAATATAAAGTTATGTACATTAGTGTGCGACCTATTTGTTTGGCGATTTTTTTTCAAGCTACAAAGTAAGATTCCCCTAGATACGTTCGTTTGGTCATAAAAAGTTGAGCTGGTGAGGCACGTTTTTCCATTATCCGATATTGCAAAATTTTTCGCTGAGCATATTCATATGACCAAATGAACCTATCGAGGGCGAGTGGTTCAAATTTTAAAAATAAGGCGCACCTTAATGTGCATAAATATGTATATTTGTGCATAAATACATACATTCATAACGCATACATACTTTTTTACACACCAGGTGGCCGGTTGTGAGAATGCGCCAGTCATAAACACTCCAACAGACCTTCATCCTCAGTCACTTTCGTAGTTTGTGAAAAACGGTTGTGAAATTATTTTTTCTTCTCATGAATCATTAATCTTTTTTATTTTGGATTAAAACACGTCAAAAGTAACTTTTTTGTTTGCTCCGTTTTCTAATTTTTATCTTGAAACATACATATAAATAAGAATCTAAACTTTTGGGTAAATGACAATGCAAAGTTTATGTAGGGAACTCTAAGGAAGAAATTCTAAAACGGCAGCCAAATATAATCACTTTCTCTCTCTCTCTCTCTCTCTCTCTCTCTCTGTTTGTTATATTTTCCATTTTATTTACCAAGAAGGTCAATACAAAAATCGGAATTAGGTAGTTTGGGTTAGGTT
>NW_023468744.1:0-5756 GCF_013731165.1 Rhagoletis pomonella | reverse complement strand
CAGCCAGATTGAAAGCACCCTATCTGAGACAACTTTTCAAAATCACCCTATTCCAGAATTTGATTGAAAAACGCCTTATATCAGAAAAGTTTTCAAGACCACCCTCTTTCAGAACTCGGTACAAAAACGCCCTATCTCAGCTGCCGATTCAAAGCGCCCTATCTCAAATATTTTCAATATATTTTCAGTTGAGGTATCGATATGTTTATTTGATCATTAGTAACATTAGAAGTAATACGATTACTTAGACACAAAATTAAACCTTTGAAAGGTTCCCACAAAACGTTACGGCTACAAAGCATTGCTTGAACTTTGTAAAAATATATCCCCTCTTTAGATTTTGGCGGTGCCATTGCTTAGATCAATTATTTTTCATAAAAGCGAAGCAATTATTTTCCATAGAAAATATATGACCCGAAAGATATGGCACTTCCTCAATTCGATTCGATACAAGTACTTTTATTTCGATACTAAGTAGGTATCGATAAAACGATTCAAGTAAAAAAAGTAGTTGGTATTGAAACAAAAGTATCGAGTACATACTCGTATTTACTTATATCGGAACATCCCTAATATTAATACGCAAACATGATTTTTGTCGTACACTTTTGAGGCACTTAATCCCCATTGATTTTCATGAAACTCATATCAAAAGAAAGAGGAGGTGGTGTAGATGGGCCGAATTTAGTTGTTAACCCTCTAAGAGCCACTTTGACCGAAATATTCAAAAACACCTTTTACTGTCTTGATTGGAACAAGTTCAGCCCGAACAACAGTTAGAGAATCAATATGACGTCTTATCTTATATATTAATACGCAAACATTATTTTTGTCGTACACTCTTGGGGTACTTAATCCCCATTGGTTTTCATGAAACTCATATCAAAAGAAAGAGGAGGTGGTGTAGATGGTCAAATTTTGCAAAGTTGTAATAAAACCGAATTTTTGTGAACCACTATAAATGATTTGCAAGTGTTAATAAACTTCAAAAGAAAGGTTACATTAAAGAAAAGATTACATTTCTTTTGATTATAATATTGTTAAAATCGCTTAACTTTTTTATGAAAATTTTGCAACTTTTGAGAACATCTATATGCAAATGAGTAATTCTAATAACAAGAAATTAAGCAACCACATATGTATGTAAAAATATATTTGTTAATACTGATTATTATAATTTTTATTCATAATATTGATTATTAACTGTACATTAGGTAAACAATGCCTTTGAAAAATAAATTTTGTAAAATAACCATCAAACAAATTTTTTATTTAAAGTTTCTAAGGTTATTTTGAATTCTCTGTGAAGAAAATACAACCGTGCGCCGGCTGACGTTGGAAATATTAGAGGAGTGCAGCTATTTGTTTTCCTTACGAACCCGCGGTTTCACCAGATTTTTCTCTACTTTTGGCTGGCAAAGAACCCAGCACCTAACTAACGTTCGTATGGCGACGGTTGCCCTGTGCGAAAAAGAGCATTTACATTGTGACATTTACGTAAAAAGAAGCAAAATAATAAATACTTTTTTATCGAGTTTTATATATTTTCTAAATTCATGTATGATATAATATATTTTTTAAATAAAATTACATTTTTTATGCACATATCATATAATTGGGATGATAGTTACAAACATATATATTCATATTAAGTTTCTTTATATAGAGTTTTTATATTTTAACAACCTATATCATCTAAATTATATATGAGAATTTCTTCTCCAATCAGCTCTTGTATCCATTATGATTTCTCAAATCATTTTACATATACATAAGGATTTTCCTCTTTTTTAACAAATTCATTTAAATATTTTTTTTTTAAGTTGAAACTCCGTCATTCCAATGCAATCCATGATGATATTTATATAACCACTCTATTGTTATTCTTTCTTTCAAGGTTAATCTTGAATAACTAAAAGGGGGACGAATAACAAATGTTTCAATATGTGAATCAATCAGTGCTGAAATGCTAATTTCCTTTGCTATAAATTTATTAGCAATATAGAATCCTTGCACATCTATAACAATTTTTTTTTCGACCATTATTTATTCTCTGAGACCCTTCTTTCTACACACTTAATAATATTGATAAATGGGTTCAGATTATATACGTTTCTACATCGTTCCTAGCAGATTCGAATTCTACATAGAATTCTAAGAAAAAAAGCCCTTTAGACCATAGCCCTAAAATCAATTTCGAGACTGCGCAATTTTAAAAGAAAATATTTTTAATTGATACTAAGTCCATAATCAGATTAATATTTACTAAAGTGTTAGGAATTTTTTTTTTGTAATAAAGAGTTGTGCTCCGGAGTTTTGTGATATGAAAAATTCATTTCTGATATCTATTTTTTATTTAAAGTACCGCAATATGGCGCTTCAAAGCAAATCTACTATATATTTGTGGAAGTATGTATGTATGTGCCAGGTTGTAGCCTAAACGGATGGACAGAATTGAATAAAATTTTGCCAAAGTATTGCCATGACTCCTGGACCTATAATAGGGTAAAAAAATTGGAACTCGCCAAGGGGGGGGAGGGGGATGGGGGATACCTCCCATAGTGAAAATTTTTAATCAGCTCTAACTTCGGAATTATAGTCACATGAACTCGAAATTTGAAATGCACAGATACCTATGTTAGGTGCTTATGGAAAAATATATGTATATAAATGAGTTTGTAAAAAGGGTCGTGGCCATCTCATAGATGTGGAATCTTTTATCAGATATAACAGCAGGCAGTATTAGTGATCTCAATGTATTGCATTTTGAAGATTTGTTATAATTGATCAAAGTGAAATTCAGATAAATTATGGATGATATGAAGTTCACCGGGTCATCTTCTAGTCTTTAATATATACTAAGTTAATATATGGATTAATATTTACTAAAGTGTTACGAACGTTATTTTTTTAATACCATAAGAAAAAAATAATTAAAGGAGTGACACACAATGGCTAAAGACGTCGCTTGTATGTATTCGAGTTGGGCGATTTCGTTCAGTTAAGTGATCGAACGAACTAGCTCATTTATCAAAAGTTACCTAGTTCGTTCACTTCGTTCAGTCGTTTATTTCGTTCGAATAGTTCACATATTTCAATCCTTCGGTGAACGAACTTAAATATTTGAATGTATCTTATAAATACTTAAAAACACAATTTTCGGTTCATTGGGTTTTTTGTATTAATTTGTAATAACAAAATCTAAAATAATATTTTATATACATATGTCTATATTAAGTACGATTATCTCGAACAAAATTAATAAAGATAAATTTAAGAAAGAATCAAAGTTATTTACAGTGTCGGACATATAATTTGCAAACAAATTCAAAATGATATTGTTTCCCACTTATGTTTATATATTAATTAAAATACAGTGCATTCTCTAAGAAAACCAATATAAACCCAAGTTTAAAACTTAGTAGAAAACAAAAAAAAAAAACAAAAAATTTTTATTCTTATTTCAAAATGTTGTGTTTAGAAGTGTTAGAATTTTAGTATAATAATGCGCAAGTTTCAAGTTTCTAGGAATTTCCGCTGATTTTTTAGAATTTTTCTTATCGCATTTGCTTCCATCTAATGAATATACACAATTTAACTCTATATGGAAGAAAACCGCAACACCTTCAGCAAAAAAATTCTAAAAAATGAACGGTATTTCCTAGACTCTTGAAGCTTGCATATTATTGTACTAAAATTTAAAGGACTATAAAACTGTGTACTCAAAAAAATTCTAGCACTTCTGAAAAAAAAGTTTGAAATAAAAATGAAAATTTTTTGATTGTTTTAGTTTTGTAATAAGTTTTAAACTAGGGTTTTATTGGGGAATGAACTGTATTTAAATTAATATATAAACATAAGTGGCAAACAATAATAATTTTGAATTTGTTTGCAAATGATATGTCCGACACTGTATATATTTACATGTTGTGATCAGAGACCATAACGATTATAAGAAATAAAATTAAATATTGCTCCATAATTATTACTGAACAATGGAAAAGTTGTTTTCCTCTCGCGGGACGATTATTTCAAGAGGAATATTATTTACGTCTTGTCATAATAATTATATGGACTTTTTTATTTTTTTCGTCTCTCGGGACGTTTATTTCAAGACGAATATTATTTACGTCTTCTCATAATAATTATATGGGATTTCTATTTTTTTTTGTCTCTCGGGACGTTTATTTCAAGACGAATATTATTTACGTCTTCTTATAATAATTATATGGGCTTTTTATTTTTTTCGTCTCTCGGGACGTTTATTTCAAGACGAATATTATTTACGTCTTCTCATAATAATTATATGGACTTTTTTATTTTTTTCGTCTCTCGGGACGTTTATTTCAAGACGAATATTATTTACGTCTTCTTGTAATAATTATATCGGCTTTTTATTTTTTTTTCGTCTCGGGACGTTTATTCCAAGACGAATATTATTTACGTCTTCTCATAATAATTATATCGGCTTTTTATTTTTTTTCGTCTCTCGGGTCGTTTATTTCAAGACGAATATGATTTGCGTCTTCTCATAATAATCATATGGGACTTTTATTGAATTAAAACTTCTTTATCGAGTTCGGAGATTTAGGACCGTTAATTTATCTATTTTCAAGTAATTCTATGGAATTTTCTGTAGTTAAATGAAATAAATAAATAAACTATAGCTCAACACAGATACGCTAACGGCCCTTAAAGCGTTAAATATATTTATATGTGACACGTAAAGTTAAAAGGGACCTACGCTCAGAAAAAAGATTTCGAGAAAAACGACTTTGAAGTTTACCAAGTTGATTTTGATGCTTCTGAACGTTTTAATGGATTGAAATTCGTTACTCGGGGGTTTTCGGGGTCGCTGATTACGAATCCGATGTTAGTTTTCCAAAATTCAAAATGGCGGATCCAATATGGCGGATGACTTTTTTAAAAATTGATCGGAATCGCTTGAAACTCATTACCCGGGGGTTTTTGGTGTCGCTGATTACGAATCCGATGTTCGTTTTTTAAAATTCAAAATGGCGGATCCAATATGGCGAAAAAAAAATTTAAAACTTGTTCGGATTCATGTGAAACTCAAATATGTCGTTGACACCGAAAACGAGGTCAGTGATTACGAATCCGATGTTCGAAAACCCCCGAGTAACGAGTTTCAAGCGAATTTAATTAATTTCAGAATAGTTTGTCAGATTTGATTTTTTTGTACTTTTTTAGTGTGAAGGTACCTAACTTTGAAGTGAAATTGTGAAAAAACTAATGCAGCTAGAAAGCTGCGGTTTATTGCATTGGAAAGAGTGGCCCGTTTACTATAAGAGTCGATAAAAAAGTGAAAACCGATTTTTTCTGACTGTAGGTCCCTTTTAACTTTACGTGTCACATATATATATATATATACATATATATATTAAAGGCTTTCCTTTTACGTGGTTTTGGTTCTTGAAAAGGGTTGCCAGATGTTAGAAAATCAAATGCAAATAATCGAGTTCGGAGATGTTTACATAAAATATTTAACCCACCGTCACCACATCTGTACCGAGAATTGACGAGATTGGTATGTAGAAGTGC
Source organism: Rhagoletis pomonella (assembly GCF_013731165.1). Lineage (NCBI taxonomy): Eukaryota > Metazoa > Arthropoda > Insecta > Diptera > Tephritidae > Rhagoletis > Rhagoletis pomonella. The sequence continues at coordinate 194 of NW_023468744.1, read as the reverse complement.
AATAATGTTTTATTTTTCAAAAAAGGTTTGCCACATAATAGAAATTAAATTCAAAATATTAAAATTATTTAAAAAGTTATTGGGTTATAACATATGGGTATCAATCCTAATGGTTTTGATTATTTTATTTTTTAAGTATACATATATATTTTTTTTTATTTTGTTATGTACTTCCTTTATGTACAATGTGCATG
>NW_023468743.1:0-5756 GCF_013731165.1 Rhagoletis pomonella | reverse complement strand
AAAAGAAGAGACGAGAAAAAAGCACTTTAAGTAAGGCAATAAAAGAAGAAAGAGCGGATGAATTGCTTTACTCACATCTGACCAACCATAGCCAACCAGAGAAGGCGCTATCACTTCATAAACATGGTCGTGTATGTCGGAAACTTCAACCAAAAGATTTATAAAGTCGTATAATTCGCGCACCGAGGCGGGCCAGCCATGCAGCAATAACAATGGCACTACCTTCTTCTGCTTGCGCGCTGCCTCTGAAGGTTTGGCGTGTATGTAGTGTATTTTGAGCCTAAAAAATTAATTGATGCCAGTTGAGAAAAACGAATGCAAAAAATGTTAGATGCCTTGCTTGTTTACCCCTGAATCTCGGTTTTGAAGTGTGGCAGCGAGTTCAAATAGGCCTGGCGTTGACTCCACTTGGGCAAATAGAATTCACGCCAGTAGATGACAATATGTTTGAGCGCTTCCGTATTGAAACCATATTGGAATTTAATGCCATCCAATGGTGCTGCATACTTCCAGGTGCGGTTGAGTTGTGCGCGTAAATCGTCAATGATCTGCAGAGAATACAAATTGCTTAATTATTTATGTACATATGTAACTACATATATTCGTAATGTCAATTGCACAAACCGTTTGATCGTATTTGATTTTAAAAGGCACAATATCTTCCGGCGCCTTGTAGTCTAGCCCCGAGCCAGGTCCCCAGTAAACATTTGTATCGAATTCCGGTTTAGGTAGTGGTTTCACTAAATTGTTGATACCGTGGTAAAGCCATGCGGTTATGCAAGCCAATACGGTAATACTAATTAAAATGGCCTTCATCTTCAGCAGTTGTAATCGGTTGACTTCTGCTTGCCGAAATTATTTGAATTGTTTTTTTTTTTTTTTATCAATCACTGGTGGTGCTTAGCTGAGTGGAAGTGCGTGATTAACACTTTGTGGATATCACGGTTAAGAACTTAAATATCAACGACTGCTTACAACGCTAGTCGTCCACACACTAATTGGCTTGTGTCAACGACGAACAGGTACTATGTGGTTTTCTCCTACTATGATTGTAGATATTTATATATATATATATATATGTGTATGTTTTTATAGTTTCTGTATTTTTAAATTCGTTTTAAAGGTATTCACTTACCTAATTAAATTTATTAAAGAAATGTTTAACAAATGTTTAATTGTCTTTTCGGGCAAGCACTAGCAAGTGTGTAAGAGCCAAGTATTTATTTTTTTTTATTCAACGGATATCTTAACTTAATATTTTAAGCGAGAATTTTTTGTACATTTATTTACCTACATACATATATATATATATATGTATGCATACATAAATACATTTGAGCAAGTCTCCGGAACCGTGTGCCTTTGTGTCACTCACCTTTAAATTAATTTTATTAATGTAATTTACCTAAATTATGGAGGGAACACTTTTCCACCCTACTGAATTGTAGCAGCACGGAAAGTTGTGGAGAAGACGAACCCGAGTCCTCAGTCGATAATGACGGAGTCGATGTTCTTCCGCCGGACTATGACGAGGTACGTATAGCAATAACGCGGCTGAAAAACAACAAAGCTGCTGGAGCTGACAGCCTGCCAGCTGAGCTATTCAAGTACGGTGGCGAGGAGTTGATAAGGTGCTTGCATCAACTCTTATGCAAAATTTGGTCAGATGAACGCAAGCCCGACGACTGGAATTTAAGGGTGTTCGGCCCAATCCACAAGAAATTCGACACCGCCTTTCGCGCCACCTACCGCGGGATCAGAATTATAAGCATAGGTTATAAGGTCTTATTACTGAAGCCCACCGTCAGTGAACTGATTGGGCCTTATCAGTGTGGCTTTAGAACTGGCAAATTCACCATAGATCAGATATTCACAATATGTCAAAATCTGGAAAAGACCCGAGAGAAAAGGATCAACATGGATCACATATTTGGCGACAGAACTAGAAGGAGTTGCCTATATGCCGTTGAATTTGGCATCCCCGCCAAGCTGATACGGCTATGTAAAATGACGTTGAGCAATACCACCAGCTCCGTCAGAATTTGGAAAGACCTCTCCGAGCCGTTCGCCACAAAACGGGGTTTCAGACATGGGGACTCCCTCTCATGTGACTTTTTAATCTATTATTGGAGAAGATAATAAGAGCTGCAGAACTGACCCACTCAGGAACAATTTACTAAAAGAGCGTGCGAGTGCTGGCTTATGCCGTTGACATCGACATCATCGGTAACAAAAATAGCGAAGTCTGTTCTGTTTTTTCCAAGTTGGATAAGGAAGCAAAGCGAATGGGTCCATTTTTCGGTTCTTACGGAATTCAGTTTAAGTTCTTTCGGAATTCAGTTTCGGTTCTTCGGGAACTATTTTTGGATTCTTTCGGGATCGAGTTTTGGTACTTCCGGAACCCCTTTTGCGGTTCTTTTGGAATCCAGTTCCTTGGTTATGTGCATCACTACTAGGAATACAACGATGTCCCTGCGCACCTCTAACAACTTGGCTCCGGCGACACGGCAAAATAATATTTTCTTACACTTAAAAAGCTCAAATCCATCGCATTTTTTTATTAATAATATAGGTACGTATATATTACAAGTTAATTTTTACACAAAATTAAAAAAAAAAAATTTACTGCGATTTTGAAATATACATACTTAGTCGTTAGTTATGAGTTTGTGAAAACGTTGTTCCCCACATACTAAAAAGTTAAAAAACCAATATTTAATTTTAGCTTTACAGCTGAAACTACTTCTAACGCTTAATTATTGCTTTTTTCATCAGTCACTTATTACTATAAGTGCACAAAACTTTTCAAACCATTACATGAATGCCCCCATCATTTATTCAATTCTCATGTAGTACAAACTTTTTTCTGTTCGCACATTTTTAAGCAAATGTATGTAAGTATGTATGTATACGAGTTTGTACTCGACGTTCGTCGTTTCTCCTTGTACCCTCTGCATTAATTTTATCTTATCAAATTTTATAAGAATATTGAATTTTTTATAAATCATATTTTATATTAGTCTTCTAGTACATACAACACTGTAGGCTCTGTGGTGTAGCCAATGATTTGCTGATACCAGTCTTCAGCTTTCCAACGTTGACGTGGAATTTGTGTAATACTTGGGTATCTTTCCGTTCATACCAATTCAGAGAGTAAAAGACATTTTTATAACCGACGGCACTTGTGCACAACGGTATTATATCCTTGTTCACATAACTGTTGTTTGTAACAGTCAAAACGAATCGAAATGTATAAATAAATGATTAGAATGAAAAAAATTCAATTGGCTAAAAAAAATTTTAATTCGGCCAATAACCACGCGCACATCCCATATATATATATATATATCTTTGATAAATCAGAAGATACTGAATTCAAAATTGATATTTGCAATAAAGCTTTAACAGGAAATACTCTTATAACAAATTCTTGGAAAATGGGCGTGGAACGGCCCACTTATGACCACATACACTTGTGGTCCGCTGATTAATTTAAGTGACATTTTGACCAGTTTTGGCTATTTTCCTTTGTTTATTTAATGGTTAAAATTTTTTGTTTTATAAAAGTCTAGCAAATATATATATAAAATATATATACATAAATCCACATTTCAAACTTCGCAAAAAAAAAAATGAAAAGTACCCAAAACTACTCAAAATGCCACTTAATTTAATCACCTGACCACAAGGGTATATAAGGGTCGCTCATTAGGTCTAACTGAACATACTATCGAAGATGTTTGGAATAGGGGTAAACCCCTGGCCCCTGCTTACCATGTAAAAGTGGTTTTCGGAAAGGTGAAAGAACTATATTTAATATGTGCGTCGGATATTTAATATTCGGCTTCGCCCGAACTTAGGCTTTTTACGTATCTGATTTTAAATTGCTTGCATTTCTTCAATAATAGGTGTATGCATGTGTATATGTAGCTATGAAATAATAATAATAATTATGAATAATAACATTTTTAACTTTTTTAGATATTACAATGACCAGAAACTTATTATATACGACGGTCAATGACCAAACATCGAAAATATACATACATTACAGCGCCGGGTACCAGTGCATTGGCTCTCGAATATGTTATTGGTCATTCACCGTAGCGTTAAGCTACAAGCACTGGCTATTTTTAATAGCTTTTCTCATACGAAAATTTACGAGATCTATATAAGTAATTGCATGCAAAATTTACAACTAAATATATATTTTTTTTGTGTGAAATATATTTTTTTGCATTCTTTTTCGAAAAAACAACACCAATTTTTTATTCCATGTTTTTATTTTTATTTTTATTTTTATTTTTTATTGCAGTCAATCAACTATTTGTCGGGGAAAATTAATTAAGTAAAAAAAAAGTGCGTAATAACCTCGGCTTTCAATTAGAGTGTGAGATAGATTTAAATAAATAATTCTTTGCATTAAAAAATTGTTTAAATTTTTTGTATTAATTGTTCACTAGGGTGGTCCAAAAATGCATGTGAAAAAGTAAAGTCGGAATTTTAATGCTCTCACCCCCTAGGATTGTTCTATACCGAAAAAAATATACCCATATTTTTTTTGAAATAAAAATATATTTAGTGGTCGCTCAAAGCGCTCAAAGTTTTCCATGTATTTTGATATGGGAAAAAAAACTTGTCGTGGAAATGGTATGGAATTCTTGAAAATTAATATTTTTCTCTCGGGAAACTCTGCAGGAGATTCCCAGTAATAATACCCAATTGTTTAGTTAACTATTTGTTCATCACAAATATATAATTTATATGTCCGCCAAAAACACACAAAAAAACCCTGAAAAATGCAATAGGGATAACAATAAAAAATCGTTAGTATTAAAACATGGTTAAATAAACAATTGGGTATTAATATTGAAAGTCCCCATATAAAAATACATGGAAAACTTTGAGCGCTTTGAGCGACCTCTAAACATTTTTAGATTTCACAATAAAAAATAGGGCTATACTTTTTTCGATATAGAACAATCCTAGGGGGTGAGAGCATTACAACTCCGACTTTATTGTTTTTGGACCACCCTAATGACACACATATGTACATGTGCAAACAATTTGTCAGCCGATAATGATAAGAACATAGCGCTTTATATCCACCTGCTGCCCAATACTATTTAGGTATATCATACCAAAATTTTCATATTCTTATCAGTTGTTATCTTCGTCGTTCACCATATTAAGCGCGAAGGTGAAAGTTTAAAATTTGGTTCATAATTTTCGATTTAATTGTAGTAAAAATCGTTATTAGTGATTAGGTGGCATAGGAAAATTGTAGTCCAGACACGAACCACTAAGAAAATAGAGAAAGCAAAAAGAGTTAACAGGGTGCGCATAGCTTAGCGGTTAGCGTTGATGGGCTTGCGCATCGATGATGCGTGTTCGATTCCTGCTGAAGTCTGAGAGAGAAAGAAATCTGATGAGGAGATGTGGTGATCTCCGAAATAGCAAAATATCGCAAAGTTTATTTTTAATATCATATTCTCAAGCATAAATGTGTGTGTGTTGTTTTTATTTCTTTTTTAGTACTAACAGTGTGTCACTGATCTGAGGACGGTTTTAGTAGCAACTTTACATTTACAAAAGCAAAGCTTTTAACTGTCATCGCTAAACGGGCAATCAGAAGACTTAATATTAAGGCAGACTTTATTCCAAAACATTAAATGTTTTTTTTTTTTTTGTTTTGTTGGTTGAGAAGGTCAGTGAGGTTGTCGACGCATTAATAAAATATAATTCATTTACATACA
>NW_023468742.1:0-5756 GCF_013731165.1 Rhagoletis pomonella | reverse complement strand
ATGCTCATGGAAAAAAATTGTGGTTATTGGAAAAGGGGGCGTGGCACTTCCCATACAACCGATTTTTTCATACTGCATACCTCTGGAAGTGTTCACGATAGAGTACAGGAATTTGGCGATTAGGGTGTCCCTATCCTAAAATAATTTTCTCTATTTTTTCTTTTAGATCTTTTGGTATTTTTGTATGAAAAATCTAATATATAAAAATATCGTGTCACGGTGTTTGTGGTCGATTTCCTCCGAAACGGCGTAACCGATTTGAATGAAATTTTTTGTGTATATTTCGTAGGTATGACAATAGGGTGTAAAGTATGTTTCATACCGCTAAGTGAAGGGGACGTGGCACCTCCCATACAAACCAAATTTTTCACACTTTATATCTCTGCAAGTGTTCATAGTAGAGTACTGGAACTTGGTATGTCCAAGACATATAAAATCAAACGCATAGTCATGAAGAAAAATTTGAAAGAAGAAAAATTTGAAGAAAAAGGGGCGTAGCACCTCCAATGCCAACCGAATATTTCACACTGCATATCTCTGGAAGTGTTCATGGTAGAGTACTTGAACATGGTATGGAGATATGAGAAATCACTCCCATACTCTTAGGAAAAATTGTGGCTATTTTATAAGGGGGGTGTGGCGCCTTTCAAATGGTACTGAAGCTATTACGTATCTTTGTATGCATATACAATTTTGCTAGGTTATTTAAGATGGTAATGGAAATATGCCTTCCGACAACCACCAAACCGTAATATTAGAAGATAAACGCGTCACTGAAAATCATGGACGTGAACTGTTGGTGAAAATGTTGTACCAAAATGTTTCAATACAAAAAATTAATTTTGGGCGGGACGAAGTTCGCCGGGTCTGCTAGTATTTATGTAAAAAAAATAGGAAGTAATGGCTGGAAATGCAAAATGGAAAGTAACTTTAAATTTTACTTAAGTGATAATAACGAGTAACAATTTTCAAATTGCCATAGTGTATTTCCAATGAGGAGCACATATTTTTGCAAAGTCTAGTGCATATTCCAATATTAGAATTAATCTTTGCCATGATTTTTGAAGATCTCACAAAAAGGCCATACGTTATTTCTCAAATGAAAGTGAAGTAACAAAAATTTGATTTATTTCATTTTTCTCACCCAGTTAAATTTGACAAAATTTTGATCGGGTGACATAATAGGTCCTTGCCATATTGATAATGATCATATCAAGGTCACAATGTCAACCGACTTTTAAATTTGCCTTTATGGCCACCTAATTCATTTTGGATTGACCTTATGACCCGTTGAAAAGTTAAAGCTACAAAACTCAAAGTTTCAACAAATAATTTGTATATCAAAAAGTTAAACGGACGGATGTGTCTGAAAAAAACTTTAGTCGATAGCTAAACATTATTTTTTAAAATTGACTAGTCGCTTTTTATACACCGAAAGAAAAAAACACATTTGAAACAAGTACTTGTAGCTCTTGTAAAATTGTAAATGAAAAGTACTTGCCACAACAAGAAAATTTTTAATACAAGTATATCGTGTTTATTTCAACAATTTTCTCATTGTTAACTAATAGCGCCGCTCTTCGCATAACGGTTGACACGCTGTTAAAAATAAACAAAAAAGCGTAAAGTGGTTGGATTAAAAATTTTCGCTGTTGAATTTCAGTTCTAAAAGCCACGCTGTTGATTTAAACGTAAATCTTTGCGTCAAAAACGAAATTCGCAAGAAGTATCGGTACTTCTAAAAGTAAAACTTTTGTGACAACGGCATTCGTAAATAATTGAAATTGCCGCAGAACTTGTTGAGAAAATTAAAGACGCGTCATTTCTGTGGCAACTATTTTACGAAGCAGACGTTCCTTTCAAGTTTAAAAGTATGGATTTGAATATTATAAATGTGTCCGAAGACATTTGTGAAGATTCATGTGAAAGTCAGCAAATTCCAATATCTTACGTTGAACTTGAAAATGATATACTTGGAATAGAGATTATCTAGCCATACAAATTTGGCGGAGTGTTCAATTAAATCCGTGGAGATTTTAAAAATTATGTATACTCACGGTATTGGTGAAATTTTTAACAGCAGGACCGCCATCGCAGTCAAAAGATATCAATATAAGTAAGTATGGAAAAGCTTTATATTATCGTGTCCTTAATAAATATTACATCGTATTATTTCTTAGATTCAAAGCACACAAAGCTTTTATTTGTTCAATTTACTGCAGTCAATATTATAACCTCCGCGAATCAGTAAGATTTCTAAATCGAAATAATTTCAAACAAAAAAAAAGACGAAATGAAAGAGTGTACCATCCAAGAAAAGTTAAAACTACAGCCCAAAGTTTTTGTTATTGGTGATTCAGTCGAAAATTTGTCAGAGTTTTACGTCTAATTGGAGGAATTACGCTACCCTACTTCGCGTCCTGGGCCTGGTAATAGAAATATGTTCCATATTTAATTTAGAATATGTACTCAGCAAAGGGCAAATATGTGTGGATTTTTTACAAGAATTTATATTTGAAATCTCTTCTGAAGAGAAAATTACAAAATTACAAAATATTTTTTCTAAACTAAATAATGTCCAGTGAAAAGCACTTATTCCACCAATGCTCATATTTACTCTATTTGTAATAACTTTTTCACGCTGTCAAAAAATTTAATTTTTCATTTTAATGAGGAACATAACACTCCAGTAACTTATCAGTACTTATTGCAATAATTATTTTTTAATTTCCAAATATGTACAAAATAAACCTACATTGTTTACTTTATTATATTGTATGTATACATATATACTTAAAACGTTTAAATAAAAAGTTATTTCAAACCAAAACCAATCAATTGAGTTTACATCAAAATTTTTCTCAGTGTAAGCCAGGAAGATTACACCTTTTTCCCAACAATTTTCCCTTTTTTCCCAACAAATTAGTATTTGAATCAAATACGTAAGTTCTTTTCACCAAAGGTGTTCGTCGTTGGGACCTAAAAGTCCAAGTATTTCATTCAACAGCTTCATATTTTTGTAGCAATGGCCTCCGCTGTTAACTCAAATAAAAAGTATTTAAAACAAAAATGTGTACACGTTCAATCTAAATGCGAAAATTGCTAATAAAAGTACTAATTTAGTTAAAAAATCAACAGTCTTTGCGCTGTCGCTTCAAATGCGAGTAGTTGTTTGGTACGATTTAACCAATATAAGTTGTTCCGAATACATATAAAATTGTTAAATGTACAGTTATTTTTTCTCGGTATACCTGTTCGGGTATAAAGGAGAACAATTAGTCTCTTCATAGGACATGCTCGAACAAAGGCGAACAGTTCATGCCATACAAAAAGATCTAAAGTAGTATTATGCCCTGATTATGGCAACTTAACGTAACTTACGGCTCTCTCTCTTAAAATTCTGTTTAGTGGGTGTTGCTTATAATTGAGCAGCCGAAACTTAACGTAACTTAATGCCACGTCGAAATCTGTTTTATTTTGATTATCTAAGCTCTACGTTCCGTTAAGTTAAGTTAAGTTGCCATAATCAGGCTTTTAGTCGCATGTTCCTTTGCGATTGCTCCCGGAGCCCTCCCGGATTAGTCGCATTTTTGGCGGGGTTGTAATAGAAATGAAAGAAATTGTAAAAGGTAAGAGCAAATACCAAAAACAGGTGATCTCAGCTGCAGGCATTTTTTGGTAATCAACTGCTAGTGTTTTTTCTTAGGAAACTGTACGATGCTTATAGCACCCTCCAAATTGACTTATATTTTTCATAATTAAAAATAAAAATGATATTATTAAAAAAAAAAAAATAAAGAAATAAGGTACAACAACATGTCAAATTGGTTATTAATATAACCCAGATCTTTTATAAAAAGTAAAACGACATTATGAAATCAAATTTAAAGCTGAGTAACAGAAAATCCCTCGCTCCTGGAGATTTGCCCATATGTAGGTACATATATGAATCTAAGTATGTACATAATTAAGTAATACACAATATATACATACTTTACACTTGCGTACATACTTACATACATATGTATGTGTTTATAATTCACATGCCGGATCAACGTGACCGTAAGTTGCTTACCCTCACTGCTTAGCCTACTTAACTACCCGCAATGCCCGTTGAACTATATCTTAATGAATTTTGGCACGTAGGCCGGCCTATATATGTATGTACAAACAATGCACTAGCATTTGCTGATACCGTGAGCTGCAATAAGTAGGTGCATATGTAGTTCATTAAACCTTGCAATCAAAATATTTTGAAAGAAATTGGCGCGCAAATCAGCGTCCCTTTACTGTACTGGTTTATTTACTATGCTACTCCAAATGCACATACAATCACTCATATTTATATTGTTTATGCTATTTTTTATGAAGGTAATTGCACCCACAATACATACATACATATGTATGTATGTATATATCTAAAGCACTTAGCCATTGGTCATCGTCGCACAGGAAGACAATATTCGATGTCAACAAAAATTCATTTACTTAGGTCAGTTTAGCACCTCATCGACGCTGCACTCCGATGACTGATATTCAGCGATTGGCGGGAAGCCTACAAAATGCTGACTTGCAGTTTCCAGCAATGCATTTTACTACGAATATTGTTTACAAACATACAAATGTGTAAACGTGAGAATTTTAGCAGCTACTACGTTTTTTGTTTAATTCGTCGTGACTGAAGTGGCCAGTGAACTGTTTTCAATGTAAATTCTTCCTTCTTCGCCGGAATGTTCTTGTTTAGGATGTGTCTATGTATTTTTTTTTATGATACTCTTTAAGTTCTGTTGGGGTCATTACTTTGGTTTAAAGTTGTTTACAATTTATGTGGGAGTACATTGAACTGGATATCCAGTTATGCTAAGAGAAACGGTTTGGTTGTGTGAACACTTTTTAGTAGCAATAGAACGATACATACATACATATGTACATGTATACATATGCGAGTATAGTATACATATATATGTATATACATACACATGGATTTATTGATATTTTTTGTTAATTTACTGTATTTTTTGTTCTTAGACTTTTGATATGCTAAATATGTACATTGAATTGAGTGCTGATTGTGGCATGAAAAGTAAAAAGTGAATGACTCTTGCGCAGTTAAGTACCTAAACGTCGACTTAAAAATTAATTCATGTATAAAAATTTGTACTTATGTTTATATGTATAAATGTAAATGCGTATGCACTATGTAAAAAGTATCCGTCTTAAGTTGTTTACAAGCTCAGATTTAAAAATTGTATATGTATGTTTTGCTTTGAGTTTTTTGGGTTAATGACATTATGCTGTGCTGTTATGCTTTTGAAGTTTTACGTTTCGTATACACCTTGTACATATTAGACTTTATTACGAACATGGCTGGAATTTTGATGCATTATCAACTCTTTTCCGAAGTTTCTGACGCTATTCCTAGTTATATAGAAGTTCTATTTGTAAGGCCGAGATCAAAAAAAAAAATAACGCCCATTTCCGCGCTATACTCAGACAATATCCACGCCTATCAGCCATATAACATTAGTTTTGTAAAAAAAAAAATTGTACATGCGATATATCAGTAACAGTATCAGTATCAGTAATGTAGCGAATTCACTCAAAATTAACTTCAGAGGGACTTGTGGAATAATGGGGGAAATCGGGGTAAATGGAGATGATATGAATTTGTATTAGGGCCACTTTTGAATTGATTTTTTCGCTTTACAGTGAAACCCGCTTGGAAAATCTTAAAAATTAATTAAGCCTAAGTGGCA
>NW_023468741.1:1475-5757 GCF_013731165.1 Rhagoletis pomonella | reverse complement strand
TTTTTTTAGCAAATAAGAGTTTAAAAATTGCTGGATTATAAAGCCATATGTATAAATCTGACTGATTTTTAATACAAGTGAATTATGCTTATCAAATTTAAACTCTTTGACCTAAGTGGATACCACGAATATAAAATCAGGTACTACTTGTTCGTATCGTAGTTTTTCTGCTAATTATGTATGTATGTATTAATGTATTTAGGATGGTTTTACTTTCTTATTTTGTAATTATAGTTTCTATGTTTCAACTTAAATTGTGGCGGGAGTGACAAATTGAGCATCGGTATAAAAAGTAATCGTAATTTATTTACTATTCTATTAACAAATATTTTTACCTAAAGCTTATAGCCATATTCATAAAAAATAAAGTAGCTTTAAAAAAGGCTTGTAAATTGAAAAATGTATGAAAACGTCAATTTATAAAGCTTTTTAAACCATGTTAAAAAAAGAAGGTAGTTTCAGTAAACAACTTTTTGATGGATACTGGGGTTTTTGAGGCTTCATAATTTATTCATGTTGCAAATTTGTTTAAAAATAAATTAGAGAATTTGGAGATGGGGATTTTCTCCATAGTTAATAAGTGTAAATATTTTAGTCTTCTTAGACGAAACCAAACAAGTCTAGTACATTATATTCATACGTATTGAAAATATGTACATAAAAAGAATGCAATTTAAGTTCGAAATACAATGGATAATGGGATATTACTTACGTTTATGGTATTCCCCACCCCAACCCCAAACTGGAAAGTAATCTATATGTATGTATGTTGCGTTAACATTATTAAAAGATTTTATTTAATAAATAATAAATAAGAAATAATAAAACTCAAGGTTAGTTAATTTTTTTGGAATGAAATTAATGTAATTAAAAACTTAACGTAAAATACATTGGGAATTTCTAGAAATAAAAGTAGTTACATTTTTGGGAAAATATTAAAAAAAACTTGTATATAAACGTCACTTTTTAAATAATTCACAGTTTGTTTCAGGAATATGGTCATGTAATATCTTATTATATTTTATAAAACTAGGTTTCAGTCTTTTGTAATGGCTAACAAGTATAATTAATTAAAACAAAATCACATGTCAGTTCAATGATATAAAAAATAACACACTTCATTCATTTTGGGAAAAAAATAAAAATGTTCTAACATAAAAACTATTATTAAAAAAACAGTTCAATTTTATAAACCATGAAACGAATAATCCTCCAGAGAAATAAAAAGCTTGATTGCAAAAACTATTAAAAATTTAAACGTTAAAATAAATTATTTTTACAGTTCAGTTAAATTAATATTATTGTCGATATTTGGATAATGAAAAAGTTATCCTACAAAAAATTTAAGTTAATTGAGCTATTTTTTATCCTTTCGTAGAAGATTTATATTTTCTTTTAGCTTAAATCATCTGATTATGATGAAAGGGGAGGAATTTAAAGAAAAATGGGCTGAGTGAAAACTATTTGGGGTAAACCTTATCCAAGGGTATCAGGGCTTCTAATAGTGAATTTCCGGGAAGCATGGAAATGAAAATAAGAACAAAAAATAAGTTCAGTTTAAAAATGTCTAGAGGAAAATCAATTTGTCGTTCCAATGCACAGTAGGAACTTTTTATTAGTTAGTTTTAAGTATTGAATTCAGGAATATTATATTATCTACGGTTTTAGGAGCAAGTCGATTTCTTTTGTCAGTTATCAAATTACCGGCCAAGGAAAATACACGCTCAGACGCCGCACTACTTGCAGGTATAGATAATATTTTAAGTGCAAATTTTGACAACCGTGGAAAGATAGCGTTATGCTGATTCCACCATTGAATTGCTTCAAAGTCATTATTAATTTGTATTCGTACGTTATAATATCTGTCTATCTCTTCTCCGACACTATCCGGCGCGCCCACGTTTGAAATATTTGGAAAAAAGAAATGCAGATCGCTTGGAGTTGTTAAAGAATTTTGAAAATTAGTGTGGGGGAGCATTGAAGATGACATTACAATTGATGGTGAAGTAAGAGGTGTCGAATTTACGACTGATACAGTTGGAGGGGATGTAGTTTCTTCGGACGCGTAGAGTTGTGTTTTTCTTGATATCTGTTCGATGCAGAAATGCTTCGCAGCATCAAAATCAAAGTCTACCATATTTTTTGCTGGAGGACATAAAAATAGTGCCACTTGGTGGTAGATGCTTAGGTTAGCAATCCATGTGCCTTCGATATATGTTGATATATTATGTTTAAAGCTGACTATCGCTGGAACATCGGAATGAACTGCTTCGCATATCGTTTTTAATCTAAAAATGGAAGGAAGTACAAAAATATTGACACGAAACTGCATCCCTGCAATTTTTTAGAAATTGTGTCAAAGTACTGGCACAACTCTACTAAAGAGTTGACGATATTTATATTAATCTCAAACAAGCCGCTTTGTTGACTATTTGCTGCTAAAATTTCGCTTATAGTCGACCAATTGTCGGAAATGGATTTAAGCATTACCAAGTAGGAGTTCCAACGTGTGGGACAGTGACTTTTCAGTGATGTTTGTAACGCATGCTGCAGATTCGATTTTTTGAAATATTTAACTAGGGCCTTGCAAGCACCTATCAAAGGTTTTAAATCATCGGTAGCTTCAAATGCTGAGTTTACTACATTAGAAAAAAGGTGATTGGAGCAATTGATTCTTGTGTAGTTTTGTAATGCACTTTTTATATTACTTCCCCTGTCGGTAACAAATACTATTGGCTCAAGGTTTTGAATATCAAATTGAGAAAATATACTGACTAATTTGCTTTGAATGTTTATTCCAGTTGATTTCTCGAAGTCCATAGATTTGACACCTAAAACTATGCTTTTTAAATTGGAACCGTCGAAAAAATGAAGCGTCGCACACAAAAAATTTCTTTTTACATAATTATCGGTCCAGAGATCTGTGGTTACAGAAGCACTTCCCTCATCAACAACTTTTTTTAAACTAGATTTGACTTCTTGTTTCTTTTCTGCACCCATTTTATAGATCCTTCGCAAGATAGTGGTTGCATTACTAAGTAGGTCATGGATATCAACATTTTCGCCGTACTTTGCTCCAATTTTAATAAAAAATGCCACTAGTTTTGCAAACCCAGACCCCTCAACAGCAATAAAAGGGCGGCAATCTTCAATAATCCATTGTGAACAGGCATTGACAGCGCATTCTTTGTCATCTTGGCTTACATTTTTTACGATTTGCTGCTCAGAAGTGCTGGTGAAACATTTGTGACGCAACAGATTACTTGTTTGCTTGCCATTAAACTTCAACAAATCCTTGCATTTACGGCAGTAAACAAAGCCTTCCAATATCCTTCCATCATCCCTCTTTATTTCAGCAAACAGGCCCCAAACTGGACTTTTACCGTTCCTCTGCGTTAATTGATAAACACCTTCATCAATCTTTCTTAATATATCGTTTTGATCAGTCATGACAAAATTTAGTTTAATTCTTTACGTATTCTTATTCGCATATATGCCACCGCAACCGTCCCAAACGTCCTTGCGCGCAAAGTAAAACTGCAGAGCATACATAAATTAAACTGGTCAAGATACCACGCATCTATTCTTCTGTGCATGAGAATATGTGCATAAATCCATACATACATATGTGTGTATTTGCATGTGTACATACATTTGCGCGCATGTGTACATACATTTGCGCGCATGTGTACATACATTTGCGCGCAAAGCAAAGCTGCAGAGGCGCTGAATTTGTGTATTTATTCATGAATAAACTATGAGCCACTTAACTCATCTAGCGGTATGCTATGAATCTCTCAAACAATTGCATAAAGAGAAGCAAGCCAAGCCAAGTGGAAGCGATCAGCGATTGTGAAAGATATTCATGCTCACTGGTACACAACCAAGCCAAGAAATTGTGAGAGAGTAATATTTTTTAGGGAGAGCAAGTTTGAGTGAACAATAGGGTGATTCATGAGCTTGGGAGTATATTCATAAGCTGAGCTATTCACTGCCGAACTCTGTTGGGCGAATTAGAACTTGTGCGCTCCGAGCTTCTTAATTTACATAAGCTATATGACGAAGTGGTTGCTGGCGCGCTTACCTCGCTCACATCAGAGGTCAAGGAACTACATCGCAGCGCTAGCATAAAAAAGGGAAAGATAGGCAGAGCTAAAAACACCAAGCAAACTGCCGGAAAACAGAATAACAACCAAAAACATCCTATTGATGAGCTTAGTAATAACAATGCTGAGAGTACAGAAGTGACAGCTGACAAAGATTTTGTTGATAAAAATGTTGT
>NW_023468741.1:0-1375 GCF_013731165.1 Rhagoletis pomonella | reverse complement strand
GGTCAAGGAACTACATCGCAGCGCTAGCATAAAAAAGGGAAAGATAGGCAGAGCTAAAAACACCAAGCAAACTGCCGGAAAACAGAATAACAACCAAAAACATCCTATTGATGAGCTTAGTAATAACAATGCTAAGAGTACAGAAGTGACAGCTGACAAAGATTTTGTTGATAAAAATGTTGTTAGCACTGGTAATAGTAATGATGTCTTGCCTGCAAATACAGCTGATGCTTACAGTGCTGTTGGTCTCTCTCGAACTGCTGTCGACGTCTCCGGAGAGAAATCTGCAACAAATTCAATAACACCTACACCATCATCACATCCGAACGTCGCTGCTACTGCCACGCTACCATCTTATGCTAACGTTACTACTGCTGCTGTGCCATCACCACTGTCACATGAAAATGTCGCTGACGCTGCTCATAGCGATTCTTCAAATGCAGTAGTTGTTGATAATGCACCCAGCAGGAATATTAATAATGCACCCAGTAGGAAACATTTTACTGGTGAACCTTTAGTAATTGGGAGTAATACGTCGAATGAACTGGAGGTTGCAAGTCGCACTAAATGGGTCCATTTATCTTCCTTCAACACCACGGTAACTACCTACAATGTCAATGTCAATGTTGCCAAGCATGCATCTATCGACCCGAGATTTCTGTTTTGCTTCGCTCTTGTGAAAAAAGACGTACTTGTTGAGTCGCTAAGGCGCATTAGTTACAAACTTGGAGTGTCATCGACTTTTTATAATAAATTGCTTGATGACTCACTTTGGCCGGCGGGTGTCCATTTCTAAATTTTCAATAACCAGGGGAGGTGGCGTTGGCAGTCAAGTGACGTCCTCCCGAGCTACTAATCAATGCCGATTCGAAAGTGAGAAATATTCAATATATTATCAAAACGTAAGTGGTATGCGAACTAAAGCTCTTCAGTTTTACCAATGTACTTCATTGCATGATTTTGATATTATTGCTTTAACGGAGACATGGTTGACTGAAAATATATTGTCTTCTGAGTATTTTGGCAATTATTACCACGTTTATCGTAAGGATCGCTGCGCTATTGCTACGGGCTTAAAGAAAGGAGGTGGTGTTTTATTAGCCATAAGATCAGATCTGTGTAGCAGTATGATCGAAATGCCCCATGATGATGGGTTGTGTGTGCAGATATGTGTTTGTATTAAGGGTTTAAATAAAAAATCTTTATATTTAGTTGTTTCCTATATTCCTCCTAATAGTAATGAAGTAGTATATAGAAAGTATCTAGAGAACGTGGCTTTTATTAACGAAATCGCCAAGGATAACGCGGAATTTATTTACCTTGGCGACTTAAATTTGTGCAACATTAAATGGCTTAATAATAATAACAATATAAT
>NW_023468740.1:0-5758 GCF_013731165.1 Rhagoletis pomonella | reverse complement strand
ATTAGTAGATGAAAATGCAGTGAAACGCTCGTGGAACTCACAGCGACGCTTGGATGAATAAGCTCCTGTCGATAAGGACACGATTATAATTTTGTTTGGAAAATATGTTAAGACATTAAGCAACTTACTTGTAAAATGTCCAGGAATAAGCAAGATGAAAATGTGCCAATTTGCCAGTAAATGTCCGCCAAAATTATAGTCAAGGCGCGTCTATATAAAGTTGTGGAAAATATCCAATCAGCTGTTCTAGTAACACCACCTTGTATTCTATCATTCTTGCAGTCGTATGAATCGGCAAAGCAACTCTGAGAAAACCACTGCGTTAAGCTGCCTGAAGAGGCGAAATCGGCGCAATAGTGTCAACACACTGCTCTGATTCCGGCAGCGGCAGTGTTAGTGTATCAGCGCCAAAAAATTTGCGCCGTTACCCTGGCCTAGTAAATGGTGCCAACGCGAAAAATCGATGGAAGTCGGAGACGTGGTCCTCGTTTGCGATGAAAACGAAAGGCGCGGAGAATAGAAGCGAGGCGTCGTCATTGAAGCATTCAAAGCCCCAGATGGACAAGTCCGTTCAGCAATAGTGAAGACAGCCTCTGGAACCCTACGGCGACCAGCGTCAAAACTAGCATTGTTAGACGTAATTAGTGAATCTCCGGCAGCCCGTTCGATTCACGTGGCTCGGGATGTTGCATAATAGAATAATTGCCAGATTTCTTTACTATTATAAATTTGAATTTATAATAGTATAAAGTATAAAGTTTTAACTTTAACCGGATAATTTCTAACATACGGTATCTCTGAACGTAAATTGTTTCGATAAGCTAGATATCGAACAAAGCTTCGTCAAAATGGTGAACTTAACTTCCCTTTTGAAGTAGCGTTCGGACGAAGCACACGAAAAAGTAAGAACAATTTCCTGTAAATACAAATTTATTGTTATGCCTAATTTTTCAGATATTAAAACTTCGTACTAGCATCATTTGCTTGTACGCATGTTCAAATATGTGTGTTTTATTCCGAGTGCATCAACCCATACATCTATGAGCATCCGCTGCCGTAACACGGGTCATATTTTTTCAGAAATATTTAGTAAAAATGTTTGCATAGAGCCTTCTGAGTCCGGAATGTCCTCCACTTATAGGGTCGTTATGGTAGATGCTGTTTCGACAGGATCTGTTAATATAATATGTCATGTCTTTAAAATTTTATTTCCGCGATTTGTTAAGCTAGCAATTGTGAAATGACGGAAAAATTCATCGTCTTTTGGCCATTCAATATTCTTAAATTTGCTTTTGCTGGCTTCAATTTCAAGCCTCGAAAGTAAATCATCGAAATTCATTATTTCGTTAGCAAAGACATAATTAAGTAACTCGAGTTTTTTATGTTTAATATGTGCACAAATTCATAAATTTTTAATTTTATCATCTTTATCATAAGTAAGTAATTTCCGATCTAATACGCGGTATCTTTTTTGAAAAGTTGTAAGAAAATTTATCATAGACGTTTAATGTCTCATGTTTTTCATCTTCGTTATTAGCTGTATTTTGTATCATTTTGTAATTTTTTCGGCTAGTCATTGATCTCGTCTGTACTGCCAAAATACTTTTCGTTGATTCCCTTATTTCGTCTATCGTTATACATGAGAGCGCGTCTGCGCCAACATTTAATTTCCCTTTAATATACTCAATAGTAAAATTGTATTCTGCTAGTTCTAACCTTATTCTTGAAAGTTTTGAAGAGGGGTCTTTCATATTGAATAGGTATACTAATGATCTGTGATATGATTTTACAAAAAAATTCGTTCCATAAATGTATGGTCGAAATTGTTTAATGTCAAAGTAGATTGCTAAAAGTTCTAATTCAATTATTGGTTTTTTTTCTGTTCTACATTGTTAAATGCCTTTGAAGCGAAACATATTGGCAAATCATATCCACCCTGGTTTTGGCTTAATATAGCACCGCACCCACTTTCGAGGCATCGTCCGTAATAATAA
This sequence comes from Rhagoletis pomonella, assembly GCF_013731165.1. Lineage (NCBI taxonomy): Eukaryota > Metazoa > Arthropoda > Insecta > Diptera > Tephritidae > Rhagoletis > Rhagoletis pomonella. The sequence goes on along the minus strand of NW_023468740.1, from coordinate 3,764 downwards.
ATTGTTTAGTGAAGTCTGGGTATTGTAGCAATTTTGGCGAAATTAACGCTGCTTTTAAAGATTCAAAAGCTATGTCGCACACACTGTCCCAATAAAGTTTAACTTTTTTCCTGCTAAATTTATTTAAAAGCACTGCCAGAGACGCAAAATTTGGTATGAACCGCCTATAATAATTAGTAAACGCTAGGGAACGTAGAGCCGGATCCTCATCACTTGGTTTTGTATATTTTTTAACAGCGTTTATTTTGGAGTCGTCTGGCAACAGACCTTTGGCTGAACATTTATGGCCCAGGAATATAACTTCCGGCCGAAGAAAGTTGCATTTATTTGGGTAAAGTTTTAGGTTGAAGTTTCGACAAGTGTCGAAAACTTTTGCTAAGTTGTTAATGTGATGTGCTTTACTGCAGCCTATAACAATAATGTCATCTACATATAAAAATGCTACGTTGGGTGGAATACAGTATATTTTGCTTAGCTGCCCATCCTTCTTTGCACAAAAAACTCGTGCGCTTAACCGAAAAGCACTTAAGCGAATTTTCTTTACTACTTCAATGAGGAAGGTATCCGAGTCCCTATGAAACCAAATAATGGAGGAGCACTTACCACGTAGAAATTACTGCAAGCGAAAGTTTTTTCGAATGCCATCCAATTATCTATATAACTACATAAAATTATAGCCGTTTTCGTTGTTCTGCGAGATGAGCAAAATAAATAAAAGCTTGTAAAATTAGTGTAAGTGTAGAGCCAGTTCAGGTAAACGTAATATTTTCTTTGATAATTGATAATAGTTGAAAATTTTTAAGGCAGGTAATGCTAAGGCTAATGTACACGTATGTTGAATGCATGTATCGGAGCAGTTTCCTTATATATGTTAAGAATAATGCCGCTGATGGGCATTTAAATGTGCACTTAAGCACAAAGGCAGCAAAGCAAAATACACTGTACCAGAAAAAGCTATACTCATCATTCGCGAGAATGAGTTGGGTGCTATACTTAAACCGAATGGCAATACTTTCCATCGAGATGCTCCACGGTCTGTGCTAAAAGAAGTTACATCACGTGAATCCTCATGTAAGGGGATTTGGTGAAATCCAGTAAAAAGATCCAAAGTAGAAAAATATTTAGCGATAATTGTCCGTATAATTGTTCTTTATGACATGTAAACATGCAATTTTCCCATGCGCATTTTAAATGTGCACTTAAGCACAAAGGCAGCAAAGCAAAATATACTGTACCAGAAAAAGCTATACTCCTCATTCGCGAGAATGAGTTGGGTGCTATACTTAAACCGAATGGCAATACTTTCCATCGAGATGCTCCACGGTCTGTGCTAAAAGAAGTTATATCACGTGAATCCTCATCTAAGGGGTGAAATCCAGTAAAAAGATCTAAAGTAGAAAAATATTTAGCTATAATTGTCCGTACAATTGTTGTTTATGACATGTAAAGATGCAATTTTCCCAGCTACAACTTTTGAGTTCTCTGGCTTTATTCTGTTTCTCAAAGCATCTTTGATTTGTAGAACCGAATTAACTTCGGTTGGAATTGCTTCACGTGCCTTGCCTTCGAGCTTCGATTGCAAAAATGATATAAAAATTGTATTTAAATTTTCGTCTGCGAAATCTTCAATTAAATAAATTTTATCAATAAACGATTCAAGTACTAGCGGATCGCCGTTGTAATTTTCCCTAATGATTGAGGCACAAAGACTAATAAAGGATTTCTTCTGTTCAGAGGTAGCCATGTCTTAGAATTCTTTAAAAATTGTCGAAATATTTGGTGAACTGGTAGCTGTTGACGGCTCGTAAGATACAGTTAGCAGATCTTTAAAGTGAAAGGAAGGAAGTGAAGTACTTCTTTTAAGACTGAATTGTACCGAAGCTTCTGACTTGGCGTCACTAAATGCTTCTTCTGACTCAGAGTCAGCTAATATGGTAGACAGACGGAGAAAATTAATTTAAATTAATAAACATAAATGCAAATTAAAATTTCACCCTAACAGACGGCAGCCTTGTGCATTTAGACAGCTGATATTGAATAATTTTTGTTTTCTCTAATTACCAAGTGAAAATGGATAGAAGAAAAATATTGTTAAAGACAGCTATGCTGTTTGTAAAAAATCAAAGTTTATTTTGTGAAAAAATTCAGTTACTATTAATAAAATTGATAAATAATAAGGCGAAACTAAATGCTTTAATAAACAGTAACACGATCCTGCGAGCCGCGATTGCAAATGCTCAGTCCGACGCACGACGGTTCTGGAAATTCGTAAGTACAAAATGCACTTTTATTCGAATTTTTAATCATTATCTGTGCCCTTAAAGGACCGCAGTAGCACATTTTAGGAGCACGATGTATGTGCAATGGACGACGCCAGATTCAAGGAAAACTTTCGTCTTGATAGGCGGGCGTTTCAAAAAGTGTGCGAGAAAGTGCGAGGAATGGAGAAAATGGATAGCAATATGAGGCGTTGCATTCCACTCGAAAAGAGGGTGGCTATAGCACTTTTCTCATTGGGCTCTACAGCAGAGTACAGAACAGTTTCTAGTTTATTTGGTGTAGGCCGTAGTACTGTTGGTGAAATTGTTTCGAATTTTTGCCATGCAGTTTGCGATAATCTTGCAGATTGCATTAATACATACCCCCCGAATCAACGAGAAATCAAAAGAATAATTCCTCAATGCTTCGGAGCTATCGATGGTTGTCACATTGAAGTGCAGCCAAGAAAAGAGGATGCCGTAGATTACCACAATTACAAAGGATGGTATTCCGTTGTTTTATTGGCGAGCTGTGATCACAGGTCAATTTTTGGCTACTCAGATCGCATGCATATACATAAGTATGTACTATTTAATTATGTATGTATTTGCATTTACAGGTCAAAACTTACGTATATTAACATTGGGTCCACTAGAAGAAATAATGACTCCTACCCATATATTTGAAAAAAGTTCATTAAGACAATTTCATGAAAGCGCCGATATTTTCGTACAAAATAGCGAGCTTATTGGCGGAATCAATATATTTGTGCTACTTATGGGCGATTCAGCCTTTCGTTTATCGCGCCACATGATGAAACCGTATCCATATGTAGCTAACCAGCCAGCTGCTGAAAAACTATTTAATTATCGACTGTCCAAATGTCGCCGTGTGATCGAAAATTCTTTCGGCCAGCTGAAAGCTCGTTTCCGATAAATAGGGAGATGTTTACAGGTAGCACCCAAAAACGTCAACATTATAATAAGACGAAGTTTCTTCCGTGTGGATGCAAGACGCAGCCTAATCAACCTAATCACACAAAAAGAGTAGGCGAAAATGATCAAACAGCGGCGGCTATTAGGAATGCCATTGCTATGAGTTTCCGTAAGTCAAAAGGTTTCTACTATGCTTTTCGCAGTAGTTTCATTTATTTAAATTCATTTTGTTTTTCACTATTTTCTTTTTTCTCACATTCATACATACAGTCATGTGAAAAATGATCGACCCACGACTTTTTACCCAGTTTTGGCTATTCTTATTTTGTTCGTTTAATGTTTATTATTTTTTTGTTGTAAAAATACAGCTCATTATCTAACAAAACCCATACAAGTCCAAATTTCAAACTTCGTAGAAAAATTATATAGCAGAAAACTTACATATATGGTTTTTGTTAGATAATGTGCTGTATTTTTATAAAACAAAAACAATAAACATTAAGCAAACAAAAGAAAAATAGCCAAAACTGGTCAAAACGTTTTGTCCCTATTATTTTTCCAATTACCATA
>NW_023468739.1:0-5758 GCF_013731165.1 Rhagoletis pomonella | reverse complement strand
TAGCAAACGTAGTACATAGGGCGACATCTAGATGTCATCTACCTCGCTCTATTCACTATGCTTTTTTATAGGAGCTTTTCAAAGCTTTGCTTTATGGTGTCGGACACACAACATTGAAAGCTTCTGGAACACAACATTGAAAGTTTCTGGAACACAACATTGCAAGTTGATAAAAGCGTTGTAAAATAGCCAAAACCGGTCAAAATATCCCTTACCTTAATCGGCTGACTACAAGGGTATACTTTTTTAAGTTTTGAGGAAAAAAATAACTATGCTTTCTTATATGACATCGCCTGAAATAAAAAAGGTACAAATAAGACGATGCTTAATCTTTCTTACCAACTGTGGTCATAAGTAATAACCGCCTAGGTTAGGTTAGGTTAGGTTATCCTGGCTGCCCTCACCCGTGCAGGAAAGGGCACACTTAGGCCTCCATGGGCCCATTGTGATACCATATTAATAACCGCCTAAGTCGAAAACCCTGAATTCGATAAAAACGTTTTAAACATTTGGATTGTAACGTTCCTTATGGGGAAACCAAATATGTTCGTCTATAACTTTTTAAATAGCCCAGCTGGCGAGATGGGGATTTCACATACACATGGAATAGTAGTTGCAGAATACGATAGCATATATAACTCAATTCCTTCCTAAGTCGACTTAGGCGGTTATTATTTATGACCAGAGATATTATTACGATTTGCATTGTGGTTGCCGCAGTGGCAGATATTAACCCAGCAACGAGAATGTTCAGATCCTAATAATGTGGAGAAAAAGACTTTTTTGACCATACATTAATGACTTCAACGATCACTAAACAGCTTTTATTCCATATTTGTGGGTATTGCGGACTCTTATTCGAAATTCCAATATTTCAGTACCGAGTATCGTAAGTATGGGATACTTTTTAAGTCGGTATCGAGTATCCATCAATACTTAAAAGTACCGACTCAGCACATCACTAGTCGGTTGGGGGGAAAAGAAGGGCAAACCGTTGGGATTAATTAATAAAATTGCTTATTTTAATGTACTTGAAAAAATACACTTACTATTTTTAGATACGATTTTATATTTTATGCAGACGAGTAGTCATGTATAAATTTCTATATGTATTATCATTTTGTAAATACAATAAAATACAAGCTATTATTATTTTAGTGCATGGATATGTATGTATCTAAATAAATGCATATTAGTATCTAGTCATTTATAGTCCTCGGAATATGAATGCTTTAAATTTAACCGATTATCTTTCAAAAGGGAACTTTTGACAATTTCATACTTTCTTTGTGATTCCTCGTGTGTCAAGGTTAGGCGCTGCTGTACCATTCGCTTATGTAAAGCGATGGTATTGACTTGGTGTACAAGTTTCTCATACGTATAGTTATCAAACTGGCCCTCAAATTTATTTAGAAATCGATTTAACGATTTGTCTTCCACAGTAAGCTGTAAAAAAGATAGTACAATTCAAATTACAATAATATTTGAAAATTACGCTTACATCTTCGTACTGACGTTGAAGATTATTTAACAATCCTACAAAACGAGTTTTAAGGTCGTATAAGCATGCATTATAAGCTGCCCATGATTCTTGATACGATAATGCCCGATTCTCATAAGGTACTAAATAGGGCGCTAGGAAATCTGCTGGTTTTGTTAACATGTCCAATTTAAAATTCTCCTCTTCAGTTGCCTGAAATAATAGAAAAGTTTTCTCTTTGAAAATAAGGAAAAATTGTTTAAAAATGTTAAAATTTTATGAAAGGGGTTTACTTTTCTTTTTTTTTTGTAACCTAAAGTAGTACAATCAATCTGGCTCTACATGTAGGTGTACCTGGAAAAAATTCAACACAGGATTAAAATTGTAACATGTTCTTCAGAAAAAAACTTTTATCCAAATAAGAAAATGTTGTATCTCTAAATTTGACAGGAAATATTTTTAGTGAATTAAAAACTATTGGGAATTACCACATCGCTGCTATTAGCACTGATTTGGTAATCCAAAGTACTACCACTTCTTGCATTTTACATTTGTCTACATATTTGCGTGTCAGTGCTTATAGCAGCGAAGCGCTGTTTCCCAATAGTTTTTAGTTAATTAAAAATATTCCCTGTCAAATCTAGAGATACAACATTTTCTTATTTTGATTAAAATTGTTTTCTGAACAGCATTGTACCATTTTTATCCTGAATGGATTTTTTCCACCTTAAGCGCCCTTTTCTCATGTAGCCTTTAATTTAAAGCTCACTTTATATGTAAAGGTTACTTTAAAATATATGAGACATTAGCGGTACTCACTTTCCGTAGCATTTTAGGTGTAAAGTTGCTACGTAGCAATCTAGCACGCATTTTGTTGTTGGAAGAGCAACAAAACATGTGGTAGATTGCTACGTAGCAATTTTACACCTAAAATGCTACTCAACGTGAGCTCCCCTATTATTTTGCATATGGGACACCGCACCACCACACTTTCGATTGGCTTAAAATTTTTTTAATGGGTTCTATACATGAAATAAGCCAACACGTATTCGAGGAAATTTTTTTGAATTTTTTTTTTCATCGGAGATATCATCTGTCAAAGTTTGCATTTTTCGTGATTCTGAATAATCATGTACTTCTCCAAATCGTTATAACTCGGGTTCTGCTCATCGCACAGACTTCATCCTAACGTCGTTTTAAAGCTAAAGTAACGTGCTTAACACCTCTATATATATGATGGTGAAGATTGTCCTAAAGCTAACTTATCTATTAACTGCTGAACTATTTGAAGTTCATTTGCATAGTGAACACCAGTAAATTAGGGATCTAAAATTCTACCATCGTAATCCTTGTTTAATTTTCTATAAAAAAAACGTGGTTCAAAAAAATGGGGCTTTGTCAAGAACTATTTCTAAAATATTTTTCTTTATGACGAGATGGTTTATTTTGTGGGAATCAACAATTCTTTGTAGTTTATTTTCGAAAACTTATGATGAGATATATTTAGTAAGGTGTTAAACATCGGGTTTTTGCAAAAAGTAAAATTGTATTGCAGATTTCGATAGATTACCTATCCGGAAATAATATTTGTACGGCAAGATTTTTCTGTAAGGTGACATACTCCTAGAAATGGGCGTGGCAATTGCAGACCAAAAGTTTGCAAGACGCAAATTTTATTGCGGATTTCGGCAGAATATCGCTTCGTTAAAAACATTTGTTCCACAACTTTTTGAATCCATATAGATATTCTGGTGGAATCCACAATAAAGTCTAAATTTATGACCTTTGGTTTTACTTGATTTCGGTTTATAGAATACTAGCTTATACCAGCGGGTTTCAACCAGCGCTTTTATACAAATAGGAAAAATAATTTAATGATGTTAGATTTTATTTCTGTGCCCATTTCGTTATAGCTCGTTATTTTTTAAAACGAGTTAAGGTATTTAGGCCGTTTAAAACTATGAAATTATAAAATTTCGTCTGCGCGCTAGGCATACGAAATATATCAACCCCTGTAAGTTTACCTTAAAATGTTTCCAGGTATACGACGCGTGAACGTGTAACCTTCTTGGAGGTGCCACGGCGAGTCCTAATATTTCCAATTCAAATTTAGTAACCTGGCCTTGAAAAAATAACACTTCTCATAACTGTAGCAAATGCCTCAAGAGAGCTTTAGATTATAAGGCCGAACCCGGCTCTCCCTTTTCTATTTAATGAAATTTATTCTGTCTTCCACAAACACTTCCAGGGATATGTGGCAAGAAAAAGTAAATTTGTACTGGAAGTGCCACGCCCCTTTTTCTTATAACCCTAATCTTCTTCCATGAATTTAGAATTGATTTTACATACCCCAGTACCAAGTCACAGTACTCTACCATGAACACCTCTAGAGATAAGCAGTATAAAACAGTAAATTTGTACGGCAGGAACCATGTCCCCTTTTCGAATAACGCAAATTCTTCTCTATGGGTATGGAATTAATTTTGTATACACATCTCGGTGCCAAGTTCCTGCAATAGACAGCTCCAGAGATATGCAGCATAGAAAAATCAATTTGCATGGGAGTTGCCACACCACCTTTTCCAATAACTCTCATTTTTCTCCATGAGTATGGTATTAGTTTCACATACATACATGCATACATATGTATTTCCATACCAAGCTTGAGTGCTTTACCCCAAACATTTGAAGAGATATGCAATATGAAACTTTCAGTCAGTATGGGAGGTGCTACGCCTCTTTTCCAAAAACGTACATTTTTCTCCGTGAACATGAACATGATTTCACACAGTGTTGGCAAACTGTTAATCTGATTAACGATTAAAAATTAACGATTAAAATGTTAATCGCGTTTGACGATTAAAATTGATTAGTCGTAATCAACTGTATGATTAATGATAACATTTTTTTAATCGTTAACCGCTGGCTGCGATTACGTTTAATTAATTTAAAACATTAATCGTTAATCCAATTAAAAATAAAATCTGATTAATCTAGATTGTCCGAGTTTGAAACCAAACACCAGTTATAGTAATTATTTTGTGTTTTACGCTTATAAAAACACGTAATATAAAAATATAATAATTATTGTTATTAGTAATACATAAACTGGGAACTTTTACAAACCTAGTTTGTATAACGTTTGTTGGTATATATCTTAATGAAAATGCACACCAAATTGCTTAGATTGATGAGGAAACCCGACTTAGCCATACCGGATTAACTTGCTTTGTGTGCACAGGGCAATTCCAGCATAACTTAATTAATCACCAAACCTACTTGATCAAATTAAGAGTTAATGATTAAAAATTAATTTTTTAATCGCGGTTACGATTAACTGTTTAGTCGGATTAAAATTAATCATGATTAACTGTAATCAGATTGAATTTAATCGAATTAACTAACTAACTAAAACATCAATCGATTAATGCCAACATTGATTTCACATGCATATCACTATACCAAGTTTCAGTTCTCTCCCACAAATACTTCCAGAGATATGTATGTAATTTGAAAATTCCAATTGGTATGGGAGGGGCCTTGAGTTATCGGACTTACTTTCAGTCTAAGACCATCCTTCCGAAATCCGTAGTAAGTGTACTAAATTTCATTCTGATCGGAAAACCGGTTAAGGAAGTAGCCTATTTTTCAATCGAGGTCATAAAGCATCTTTGAGCAAAATTTCATTTTCAAACAGGTGGCAATTCTTAAAAAAGTAGCCTATTTTCCAGTCTAGGTCATAAGCTATCTGTGAGCAAACTTTCACGCAAATCAGTTCAGCCATTTCTACGTATTAATTTAATTAAACTTTCCTAATACGTGATAACTCTTAAAATAGTAGCCTATTTTCCAACCTAGGTTATAAGCTATCTGTGTGTAAAATTTCATGCAAATCCGTTTAGTCGTTTCCGCGTATTAATTTAATTAACCTTTTTTAACAGGTGGCAACTCTTCCAAAAAATTTGCCTATTTTCCACTGTAGGTCATAAGCTATGTGCTTGCGAAATTTCATGCAAATCCATGCAGTCGTTTCCGCGTATTAATTTAATGAAACTTTTTTAACAGACGGCAACTCTTAAGAAAAGTAGCCTATTTTACAACGCTTTTATCAACTTGCAATGTTGTGTTCCAGAAACTTTCAATGTTGTGTTCCAGAAACGTTCAATGTTGTGTGTCCGACACCATAAAGCAAAGCTTTGGAAAGCACCTATAAAAAAGCATAGTGAATAGGGCGAGGTAGATGACATCTAGATGTCGCCCTATGTACTACGTTTGCTA
>NW_023468738.1:0-5759 GCF_013731165.1 Rhagoletis pomonella | reverse complement strand
TCTGTATGAATTATTTTTTAATAAAAACAGCAAAAATGTTCTGTATTTGAAAATATGTCTTGTATTTGTTGTGTATTATAACATTACCAAAGTGCGAAAATAAATTTCAAACGATGAGCAAATAATTGGTTGCTACATAACACTGGAAAATAATTATTTTCTATTAAATTGGCATCACTGCACACAGCACTTGTCACATCAGCTGTTAATGAAATAAGGTGGATAAATGAAGAAACTCGCGTTGGATGTCGATCAAAGTCGCTGGTGAAAAAGATCGATTGAATCCTGGTAAAATTGGTTGTTTTTAGCCCAATGCCGCCATGACGAAAATGCATTTCCAACGCGGACTTGCAAAACCAATATAGCTTTATAACTAAAACCAATAACACAAGCGAAGTGAAGTGTTTGAAGTGCAAAGCGATATTTTCCATAGCTAATGGCGGCAAACTCGACATTCAACAACACTTAGCGACGAACAAACATAAAAAAGCCATAATTGCGCTGTCGTCCAGCAAAACAATATCAACTTTTTTTCGTAAGGAGGTAATTGATAGCAACGGAAAGAAAGTATGCATCAACGAAGGCACATGGGCGTTTCATACGGTGAAACACAACCACTCCTCGCTCAAACGATTTCACAAAATGTGAATCTATAATCTGTAACGTCCTGGCCCCAAATTCCATTCAGGTAACGAAAACCGATTTGTGCGTAACAGACTTCGTCACAGTGTACGTAGATTGTTCAAATAATGGAAGTATAGAACTACCCTGCAGTGAAAAATTATCAATTGTTAAAACTAACCAACTTATAGTTAGCTTTTTGGCGAGATTTCGATTAATACCTCACTTTTAATTAGCTATGACAAAACCAACTTAAAGTGAATTGTAAAGTCGTGCAGGAGTCATGCAGACTCAATCGGGAGTTGGTTTTCTTTACAAGTTTCTATTAAATATCCTCATACAAAATTTACTTTCAATACACTTTTTTTCTGAACTTCGCAGATTTTTTTTCATATTCAGGACAAATAAAAGGAAGATCGAAATTTTATACTATCATTTTGAAGTTATGTCTGACGGTGTTCGAATATGGGGCCACCCAGAGCAGAATATGTAAACAAATATGAAATGTAATAAAATAAAGTAAATAAATAAGTAAATAAAAAGGTAAAAAAACAAAAAAATATTTTGTTTTTCTTATTGATATTTTATGTCCAAAAGTAGTTAGTTACAAGTTAGTTGACATGTAATGCAGAGGTATCCAGGTCTGACTTTTTTGCGGCCATCGCCACACAAAAGTAGTTAGCTTTTTTCGAACAAAATACACTCTTAATAGTTAGCACTAGTGTTCGCGTAAACAGACTAAAATTAGGTATAAGCTAACGTCACTCCCTGCAGGGTATGTCCAATACTTGTCCGCTATTTTGCGCCACACAAAGGGATTCAAGTAAAAATATTAGAGGTCAGTGACCTGCCAGGCGAATCGTCTGACATCTTGACGAAATATATGTATGGTCTTTTAAAAAAATTTTACATAAATGAAAAACTGCTTGCTATTTGTGCAGACAATACAAATTGTAATTTTGGTGGCGCCAGAAGACTAGGCAAAAATAGTTTGTACTGTAAACTTCAGGCATCAATTGGAAAGACGCTTATTGAAATAAACTGTGCTGCTCACTTTTTGAATAATTGTATTCAAACATCCATCGAATGTCTTCCAATAAATGTCGAAGTAATAGTCGTAAAAATTTATTCCTTTTTTTATATTTACACAGTTTGCGTAGAAGAATTAAAAGAAATTTGCGATACAGTTGATATAGAATATAGGAAATTAATGGGATTTAGCAGGACTAGATGGCTTACTCTGAAAACCGCTATAGAAAGAATTTTAAAACTTTTTAAGCCATTAAAAATATACTTTTTATCGCAAGAAAAATGTCCAACCATTTTGAAACAGTTTTTCATTGACCGTTGCTTTGAAGTCTGGCTTTTTTTGCACATTGCCAGGCAACCCTTTTCCATAATTACATTGTACAAATTGAGTTGCAGATGATATGCATGGCAGAAGTATCAAAGATGATAAAGGATCTGAAGTTTAAAATCACGCACCGAAAAGATGAGGAGTTTTTGCCTTTAGTCGTTAAGAAAATTATCAGAGAATCAAATGAATTGAATTTAGATAACATCAAAGTACATGTGGGCAATTTTTATAATAGTTGTATTGATTATTTAAATCAATGGGACAAAGCATTCGTATAAGTTTAAGTTTTAGGGTGGGTTCTTCTCCGCTCAGTGCTTTCTAGGGACCAAATAGAAGCAAGTTGTACATATGTTATGGAAAAGAGGAATGAAATAATTATAAATGATGGCGAACTTTTTTGACGAATTCACGTGTGTCAAAAGCTATGTGACTTCGGACTTGATTAAGATTGGTCAGATAACCAGGTGTTTGCAGCTGAGAGATGGGTGGGCATTTTTTAACATTTTAACGAAAATGATATACCTTGTAAAAACATTTTAAAATTTGTTGGATTCGCTTTATGTTTGCCAGGTCCAAACGCCCCTACTGAAAGAGTATTATCTATTTTAAACAACATTTGGACTAATGAAAAAACACAAATTAAAATAGAAACGATTAAAGCAATTTTAATTACTAAGTGCATTTATGATCTCAGTTGTCTAGAGTTTAAAGACTACCTAAAAGCAAACGATGCTTTATTACAAAAAAAATCATTCTTCACATGTATATATATTTATTTATTTGTAACAATACTTTCAATAAATATGTTATATTTGGAAATTTGGTTAATTGTTTTTACAAACAACTTAAATTATATGCTGATTATAAAAATAATATCACAAGGTCACTTGTGGGTATTTGATTCTGTTTAGATCAAGCAAAATTTTATGAAGTTTCCACCCATGTATATATAAGCAACTAAATCCTTGTCAAAGCTTTGTAGTTGATTTTGAGGTGTTCTGTATTTTAATGAAAAAAATATGGTCACCGTATCCATAGGCAAGCCCACCATCCGCACAAAATGTGGCTTTAAATGTTAAATATGGTCTGCTTTTGATAAAACATGGTGTTAGCCTACATAATACGCCGAAATACATAGGTAGCAATCAAGTCAGTGCACATTATCCATATCCCCACTGTTTAATATATTATTATATTTAGGCTACTGTCAGGTTTACAATACATACTAATATTTCAGATCAAATGATAAATATATTTTACTCGAAGTAGTTTCATATGGAACCTTAATTCCCATATACTTAAATATATTATTTTTAACGGCGCATCGCTTTCTAATTCCCAACATACAATAAATTTGTGGAAAACAAATAAGTTTAGCATATTTCAAATCATAGTGTCACACAGATGAAAAACTTAGAATTTTAAAACGATTAATTTTAGCCTACTTCTCCGCCCACCATCCACACAAAAATCGCTACTTCCACCTCTTATATTTTTGCAATCGCATTATTAATGGTTATTACAGTTAAGCAGAATTCTGTTTTATTTATACAGGTAAAAGTAAACAAAAAGATTCTAAATAGGCCCTTTTCAACACAAATTTCGTTAGAAAATACATCATGGATTGAAGGCCAGTGCTTACTAGCGCGAAAAACATATAGTTTTCTAATGTGGAAATGGTAGAGCTTTTTATTTTATAAATATTGACACAGAATACGATGGGAGCTTTTACTTGATAAAATTTCTTTACAAATAATTTATCAAGAAAACACAGAATTGGGAGGTAAATCTGTCTAACCAGGGTGCGGACAATAACGGCTTTTAGCTTCAGGCGCTAAACGGTTAAGTAGTATATCAAGCAACACTGATGGGCCTTCAAAAAGTACTGCTAAAAGTCTTATAAGCAACCTAGAAATAATTTTTGATTCCTCCAGCGAAAGCGAAGGCTAGAATGTAGAATCTGGAAATTAAAGCTCAATTGAAGGCATATCTTAGGGAACGAGCTCATCTCGGTGAAAATCCTCTCGATTGGTGGTATGGCCGGCAAATATTTGAGCGCTCCACCCGCCAGCGTTCCAAGTGAGCAATTGTTCGGTGCAGCCGGCCTTATATAAGAGCTTCTAAGAAATCGCCTCATGAGAGAAAAGGCAGCAAAATTATTTTTTTGAAATATAATATAGGCCTTTTGAACTTTGACTACTATGTGCATTAAAACACTGCATAGGTACGGTGACAATATTTATTCGAGCCGAATACGGGACAAACAATAATTTTGCAAATTTTTTCCATAAAAGCTAACAGATCTTAACAGCAGCCTTATAGTAACATCACAAATTTGTAGGATATCTTTTCTCGAGATTTTTACTCCAAAAACCAAACTTGTTTTCAAAGGTTCTGACCAAAAAGTTTGAAATTTTGGTAAAAATTTGCAGAATTAATTCTCATAGGTTTTGCTCAAAGTCGGACATTTCGATTTATATGGTATTTGTTGGGAAAAGAGCTTTACTTAAAAAATAATAATAAACCGTAAATAAACAAAAAAAAATTGCCGAATCTTGCTAAAATGTAGAATCCTAATTTATATTTTGGTCACTGTATGTGCTCCTCGATTCGAAACACAGGCATTCAGACTGGTTCATAGGCATGCCATTTTAATGAGCTTTTAAGGCGTCGAAATACCGAACACCGAATACGGAACAAATACAGGACATTAAAAGAAATACAGAACATTTGGCGTCCCGTATAATATAAATTAATTGCCAGGACAACTGGTCAAAAAAGAAGGATGTCCCGTATAACACAGGACGGATGGTCACCGCATGTATAGGTTAAGCACTCGTTCAATGTTCTAATAATTTACACAATTTTTAAGTTGCTTAAAGCTTTTTTAATGTTATTCCTAACATTCGCGAATGTAAAAAATATGACATTCGAAACATTCCTAATAGTCCGGGAGCCAGCGACATATTTTTGTCAATAATTTTAGTTTGGCTCATATTCATTTCAATGCATCGTATAATGCTCCTATAAAGCCTAGTAACGTTCCGCTGCGGCACCAAGGTTGGGTTGGGCTACAGCAGCCTCCCACGCAAACAAAAAAAAAAACAAAATATTTAATTATTTCAGTTTAGAGTGTATAGTAAAGAGTAAGAAAATGATGTTCAGCTGGCTCTATGTGGGTGCGTTATACATCAGCTGCTTAGGTGAATATAAAACAAATAAAAAAAATGTATGATTTTAGTTCGCACGAAAGTTTGTCAGGTGGTAGTTGATATGATACTTAAATCAAATCAAACATACCCTCAAAATCTGGGCTGTAGGTAAAAAACGCGTTTTTCATAGGTTGAAGCACATACTTGCTCGAAACTCTATTTCTGTTTGTCCGATGAAAAATACTTACATATGCCATTTAAGAGAAAGCATTTCGTTTTTTACAACCATTTATAAATGGTTAATTTGTCTTGAGAAATGGTGGAGCAATCTGTTGTACGTCTTGTCCGGCATTTTTGTTCAATAGTATATAAATATATATGTATATGCAGACCCCATAACACCACCAATAAAATTTATCCCATGATGTGATATCTTACTTAAATTTTAGTACTAGAAAAAGTGCAGAACATATTGGTCAAAGTCGATTGTCTCAGCCAAAACCAAATTGATTTCCAAAATTTATAGCTAATTAAAAACAAAACTCCTTACGGCTTCTTTCTTATATATGTACATTAAAGTGGCCCTTATTTTAGAAAATCGGAAATTTGCGGGTGCTACCCCTTTAAAT
>NW_023468737.1:0-5759 GCF_013731165.1 Rhagoletis pomonella | reverse complement strand
AAAAAATCACGCGGAAAGAGAAATGCTACGTGCATAAGGAGTAAACCAATATATTTCTTATTACTCGGAGTTCCTCCAGCGGCACTGATTTTTATTTTTTAATTTTTACTTATAAAAATCAAGTTTAATCATTATATTTTGAGTTTTGTTTTTTACTCAGAAAATAATCGTTATGTTTTGAGTTTTATTGTTGGCTCGGAAAATAATGGTTACGTTTTAAGTTTTATTTTTTGCTCGGAAAATAATGGTTACGTTTTAAGTTTTATTTTTTTGCTCGGAAAATAATGGTTACGTTTTATGTTTTATTTTTTGCTCGGAAAATAATCGTTACGTTTTAAGTTTTATTTTTTGCTCGGAAAATAATCGTTATTTCTTGAGTTTTATTTTTTGCTCGGAAAATAATGGTTACGGATTCCTGATTTTATTGAGACATCTGTAGTCTACGCAAAACGATGCTCACCATTTTGTTTATCCACGAGAACAATTGGTGATGCTTACGAGGACTCAGATGGTCTTATAATTTCGTTCGCGAGTAGTTCTTTAACGATTTCAGCCACGATTGGTCTTTTATAAAACAAAAAAAAACTTTTTCATTTACCTTCATTATAAACATAATGACGCCATTTACATTTGAAACCTCTCATTAAGCTATGGACACCCGTTTTTTTGACGGTATCTGCTCCTCTCTGCCAATTAATTTCGAAATGCTGCTAATTTTGGATGTATTCTTTCATTTTTAACTATTTTCTTTCAATATTTTTCAACGGGTCGTCATTGTGAAGAATTTGATGGGTTTCGGTCCTTTTGAACAATATCTACCCCGTATCTGACATATCAGTTCATGTCAAGAGGGCTGTAATGGCTCAATGCTAAATCGGGTCAGAACCAAAATGAGCCTTTATGTTGCTTTATGAACGACAGCAAACGTCATTGCGTCTTTATATAAATTACTTGATTTTTAGAGCCTGTGATAATACATTTTTTGCTCTTCGTGCCACACCGGCAGATGGCTTTCCACACCAAGTACATATTAGGCCAAAAAATAAAAAACAAGGAGCTTGTCCAACATTTTCAACTTGAAGGCATCTTGGACTCCATTTCTCTTCGTTACATTATAAGGCTCAGAGCCCGAACCTGCTTAACGGCTGCTTCGACGTATGTTTCCTCGTCCACACATACCTTTTCTTGCTTTTTGCACAAAATTTTCTCCGCACGCTCACACTTCGCCGAACATATTTTGAAGAATACGTAGAAGTTACAAAAAGTAGATACACGATATTAACAACGACAAAATACCCTATGAATGTGTATACTTACTTTATATTTACAGTTACTTGTACGAAGTGGTGAGTAAACATAATCTACTAGTTTTTTTCGTGTCCATTCTTTAGTCGGTCTCCATCAATGCCGTCAGCTATAACGTCGTTGCCTTTTATAAAATAAGCATTCCGCCTGACTCAAAAACAACTCATGTACCCCTCTCGGTGGCTCGTGAAATGGATATAAGATTTTTATCGAGTTGTGGCACAAGTAACACATTTTTCATGATAAAAACCACATTTGACTTGCCTTGTAGTTTGATATCACCTGTGCCCTCTACATTTAAACGCCGGCCATCGCCCACTCTTACGTGTACACTTTCGGACCATTCAGGTCGAAGATTCATGAACAACTCCTTTTGGAAAACCATATGATCAGTGGCGCCTGAATCCGCGTAGAAAATATTTTTGACACTATTGCAATTTCTTGATGCGTTTACATTAAATAGATATGCATTTTCAGTTTTTTGTTCTGCTTGTCGTCCGTTGTTGTTGCTTTTGTTTTGAAGTGACAGTGAATGATGTTGACTTTTTATTTCTGACGTTTTCTGCATTCTCTTGCCCAATGACCTGATTTATTAGAGTAGTTGCACTTCCCGCTTCGTTTTTGACTTGACACACTGTTTCTATTTTTTGCTTTTGCTTTCATTTACTGCATAGGCAGCGTTTGAACAACTTTTGGAACTTGTAATGATGCTCTCCTCATTAAAGAGATGTTCTATAAGTCGTTCTATGCTTGAAGCTCTCGTGGTGCTGCGTACCATGCTGTACGTACGTGATCGAACCTGACTGGTAGACTACTCAGTATTTTGGCAATGATCATAGGCTGTTTTTGCTCTAAGTCCATATATTTAAGCCTTTGTGCTATGGACATATCACTTGCATCAAAAACTTGTTCATCATTTTCCATCCTGATGCTCATAAATTTCTCAAAAAGAACTTGCGCAGATTGCTCACTTTTTTCAGCATGCACTGCTTTTAGTTTCGAGCAAATTTGGGCCGCGGTTGAACACTCGGTGAGATGCTATAGTTGTTTCAGCTCTATGCCTCTCATGATGAAGACTTGTACCTCCGCATCTTTCTCATCCCATTTTGCACTGCTTTGCTGTGTCCTCTGCTCTGTACCCAGAATATATGGCTTTAATTTATTTTCAGCCTGTATATTTCCATCTGGTGTCGCCATAGCTGGTAGTTTTGGCCATCGAAGCGATGAGTGTGGAATACTCTTGATTCGCTCATGCTAACTTCTTCGTTGTGGAGCTCAACTTGAATCTCGGAGTCGAAACAAACGCTGTCGATTAAATTTTCGACGAATCCCGAAACAAATGCAGAGTTGCAAAGAATAGAGTGGTCGAGGATGATAATGTCACCCTCCATATATTATATTTTAAGAGGGGACTTATTTGTTTGCGCAACACGTGGGCTTCTGGGCCCATAACCTTTTGAGTGTAGAAATTTTTTATTAACAAGTAAGAAAGTCTAAGTTCGGGCGGAGCCGAATATTAAATACCCGGCGCAAGAGTTAAATAAATGTTTTTCACCTTTCCGAAAGCTGCCATTACATGGTAAGCCGGGGAGTATCTATTTTGAGTACAACAGCGTCCTTAAATTTCGAAATATTGAAGTTTCAAACATTTCTGAAATTCACCGTTATATGAAAAGCGGCCGTCATTTTAGTCCGATTTCAATAATTTTAAACGTTTTGCTTTTATGTGGCAAGCACAATAACCACACCGAGTTCGGTAAAAATTGGTAGAACGGTTACCGAGATATATATATGTGATCATAAGTGGGCGGTGCCACGCCCATTTTCCAAAATTTTATCATAAACGTATTTCTTGGTAAAGAATTGTTGTAAGCATCAATTTTGAGTAAATTAGCTTTAATATTTACTGATTTATCGAAGATTTCGTATTTCTCAAAATTACCGTTATATGGGATGTAGGTGTGGTTATTGTCTGATTTTAAAAATGTTCGACCATTTGGTGTGCTGTACCAAGGCCAACAACAACTGGGCCAAGTTTGACAGAAATTGGTACAGCGGTTACCAAGATATGCACATGTAACCAGAAGTGGGCGTGGCTACACCTATTTTTCAAAAATTTATAATATTTTTATTTTTCGTCTAAAAATTATTGTAAATTTCTATTTTGAGTGGATAATCTTCAGTAGTTACTAAAATATCGCAGTTTTCGTATTTCTTAAAATTAGCGTTATATGGCAGGAAGGCGTGGTTATTGTTCGATTTTGCCCATTTTCAATACGGTCCGTCCTACGCCCAAAAAATGTGCACGTACCAAGTTTCGATAAGATATCTCAATTTTTACTCGAGTTATCTTGAGCACAGACGGACGGACGGACGGACAGACAGTCACCGCTTAATCGATTTCTCTTTTCATTCTGATCATTTATTTATACATTTGTCTACATCTAGGTCGATTCGTTTCGGCTGTTACAAAGAACCGTTATGTCAGCAAAGTTATAATACCCTTGTGCACAAGTACGCTCGGGTATAAATATATGTAATGCACAATGTAGAATACGTCTAATCACGTGAGAGCTCAAAATGTAAAAGGAAGGAAAATGGGCGGAAGAAAAAAACCAAAATGAAAAATAACTCCATAGTTAATGTCAAAAGTAACCATGATAAGGTTGCCATATTTAGTTAATAAGGAAAGTGATTTCTCAACAAAATATATTTTATAAATGAGGCCATACATGTTTTGGGAGAGTTACAACACAAGAATACATTTAATGCGCAGCGACACGCCGGGTAATTGCTATTTAAAGATAAAAATAAGATCTTTTAGAGCTGCGTGCCTTTGCAAATATTGAAAACATAACAAATATTTCTGAATAAGTTTTTGCGTGAATGGCTTCAAAATTTCAGACTAAAACATAACAGGTTGGCATAAAGCGTGATCGTTAGATAACATTCTTCATAAAGTTCGTTGAAAATGCTAAATACATAAAATAATTTTGCCTAAAATACGGCCACGAATTTGTATGTGTGTATGTAAGGATTTTCAGATCTTTGGACAGTGCGGTTAACAAATTTTTAAATATTTCCTCCAAAATAATCTTTTCAATGGATCTTAAGCGAAAATTAGTTTTTCGTAAAATTTTTTGAAAACTGGGCGTGGCCCGACCACTCCTTAAGCATTTGAGAACAATGAATCACACAACAATTTAATGTTTCCTCAAAGGATTTCAAACAATTTGATGTATAATTTATTTGTGTGTGTTCGAACTCGATCGAACTATTGCCTTGGCTGTCGCTGTTCAATTCGCTGTTATTTATTATGCAAGCTGTCGCCACCATCTGGCATTCTCTGTGGCCGAGTTAGCCGTCGCCACGTTCTGGCATCCATGTAAATCGAGGGCGAAGAGAGAGAAAACGGAGAAAATAAATTCATCAGCTAGGCGAAGTTGTCAACTAGCGGTCATCCTCTCCGCACGTATATATAAGTGTTTACTAACCCGTAATTATATAGATATACATACATGCTTTTTGTCAAGTACATACCTAGCGGAATAAGTCTGAAGCTTTTGTATATAATAAAATCAAGCCTTCGCTTCAATACTGTTTTGGAAACCTCAATACAATGCAAATCTGCACAGTGTGCGTTGTTTAGAGTTGAAGATTTTCCTATATCAAGCAACATTGATGGGCCTTCAACAAGGACTGCTAAAATAAAAGTCTTATAAGCAACCTAGGACTAGTTTTAGATTCCTCCAGCGAAAGCGAAGGTTCGGGTCTAGAATCTGCAGTCATTAAAAATGTGAAACTAAAGCTCAACTGACGGCTTATCTTAAAGAAAAACGAGCGATCCTCTAAGCAATCGCCTCATAGGAGAAAAGGCAGCAAAATTACTGTTTTTGAAATATAATATGCCACTTTTGAACTTTGACTACTAGATTTAACCACTGTATAGGTAAGCACTCGTTCAATTTTCTAATAATTTACAAAATTTTTAAGTAATACAAACGAAGACTTAAGTTGATTATAGCAGGGACCGCAAATAACGATTATCCTTTAAAATTTCAACTCAAAAAATCACGCGGAAAGAGAAATGCTACGTGCATAAGGAGTAAACCAATATATTTCTTATTACTCGGAGTTCCTCCAGCGGCACTGATTTTTATTTTTTAATTTTTACTTATAAAAATCAAGTTTAATCATTATATTTTGAGTTTTGTTTTTTACTCAGAAAATAATCGTTATGTTTTGAGTTTTATTGTTGGCTCGGAAAATAATGGTTACGTTTTAAGTTTTATTTTTTGCTCGGAAAATAATGGTTACGTTTTAAGTTTTATTTTTTTGCTCGGAAAATAATGGTTACGTTTTATGTTTTATTTTTTGCTCGGAAAATAATCGTTACGTTTTAAGTTTTATTTTTTGCTCGGAAAATAATCGTTATTTCTTGAGTTTTATTTTTT
>NW_023468736.1:0-5760 GCF_013731165.1 Rhagoletis pomonella | reverse complement strand
TATATTGTAAAATCATCACCGCATCGACTTTTTCTTTGGCTGGAACATTTTGGCGACCGTAGCAAGGACTTTTCACTTACATTTTTTAAATGAAAGAAAGCCAATAGAGGAAGTCTGGTTTTCGTTGACATACAAAATTTGCGGACAGTTTCCCATCAACTCAAACTGTGTGAGCGATCCGATAGCTAAATCATCAGCAGACGTGGGTAGCAATTCTTGCCACACATCATCGTCGTTGCCGTTGTAATCAAATTACATACCTAGTACACGTGGCTGTTCAAACTTTCGTCGGAGATTCGCCTCTTCTCATCGTCACCTGTCGAAGTTGACTACATTTTGTAAACTCGTCGCAGTCTCAGGTCACATACACTGGACTGTTTGCAACACAGTTCCGTTGCATTCCTCATCTGCGTTTGCTACACTCACAACATCATAATCATAGCCTTCATAGCTCAGGTATTTGTATTTTTTTTTGTGCTTCCAAATGCCTCATAACAGTGAAGATAACGTGCCTGATATGTCTGATGAGGAGCAAGCGCTTTTATCCTCGCTACTAAAACAACGTTCAAATATTCTTCGGAACCTACTTAGCATGAAGCAACGAATTGGTTGTGAAGAAGTTGACACTGACACGCATGTTCTCGAATGTCGATTGCAGATTGTTGAGTCCTATTTTCAACACATCTCCGACGTCCAGAACAACATCGAAGCTCTTGTTCCGACAGACAGTTCGAGAGTAGAAATTGAAGAAACGTACATTTCAACAAAATCCAAAATTCTTTCGTTGATCAACTCCAGAAACCGCACTTCTGAGTTGAACACCAGCATGTTTCATGCCACGGCATTTGGAAATACGAGTCATCATAATCGATTACCGTCACTCAAATTGCCCAAATTTGATGGAAAGTATGCGGAATATAAACGCTTTTTTCGCACCTTTTGCAACATGGTGCACGACGATCCAACCATGCCAAAAGTTGACAAATTTAATTATCTTCTGAACTGTCTTTCAGGACCAGCTCTAAGCGTAATCGAACCGTTCCAGGTAACCGAGGAAAATTATCCGAAGGCTATCCAGCGGCTCAAGGAACGGTACGACAACAACGTACTGATCTTTCAAGATTACATCACCTCGATTTTCAACATTCCGATGATGAAAAGGTCTGACGCAGCGAGTCTACGTAATATCATCGACACCGTTGCCGCGCTGCGAGGTTCTTTGCTCTCGTTGGGCTCAAAAAGCGACATAATGAATTCAATGCTAATTCACATTGTCTTAACGAAAATCGATTCGGATTCGAAAGCAGCATACAACCAAAAGCAAGAATTTGACAAGTTGCCAGCGTGGGAGGATTGTTATAAATGGTTGAATCGCCACAGCCAGTACTTAGAAACGTTTGCAAAAGGGGAAACCACGAAGGTAACACAGCGCGATGGTAAACTATCCGGTAAGAAGACTGCAAATTCCTTCGTCAACGCAACATCAAATTGTATACATTGCAATAGTGCAGAACATAACCTCAATAATTGTTCTTCATTTCTAGCGCTACCAGCTAAAATGCGTTTTGATTGGGTGAAGCAAGCAGGTGCTTGCATAAATTGTTTGCGTAAAGGACATACAGTATCCAAATGCCCATCGAAATCTCGTTGCCGTGTTTGCCACCAATCACACCACTCCCATCTTCATTTTGCCTCCGTTGCAACTACAACTTCACCTGCTGCACAAACAGTAGAACCAAAAGGAAAGGAGCCAACACCTCCGACGTCTAGCTCATCGAATCCAATTAATCCATCGGTTTCACTCATCGCACGCACACAAAAAAGAGCGTTAATTCACATTCAGGACAAATTTGGAGTGATGCAGCCAGCCCGCGCTTTATTGGATTCTTGTTCCGAGGTAAATTTCATCACTGAGGAAACAGCGAAGCGGTTGCAGCTTAAACGGTTTTTCTCACACCAGGAAATCTCAGGTATTTCAGATATTCGTTCTAACTCAAAATATGCAGTAAACGCGACAATAAAATCTCGTATTGGGAATTTCACTTGTATTTCGCAATTCGCCATAACTAAACGAATTTCAACTCATATACCTTGTGAGGTTATTGATACATCTAAATGGAACATTCCTGAAGAAATCCAACTTGCGGATCCATACTTCTACAAACCGCAACGTATAGATGTATTGCTAAATGCAGAAATATTTTTTGATAGCCTTCAAGATGGCAAAATTTCGCTTGGTCAAGGTTTACCATGCCTTCATAACAGCAAACTAGGTTGGATCGTGGGTGGCAATTTTGAAATGCCCTCAAATTCACGCCCATCAATTTGTAATGTCACACTAAGTTCAAATCTCTCTAATATCGACTCGGTTCTTCAGCGCTTTTGGGAAATCGAAGATTTCACCGAAAAGTCATTTACATTGTCCGAAGAAGAACGTTTATGCGAACAGCATTTCGTTCAAAATGTTCAAGTGAATGGCGATGGACGTGTACAAGTTCGGTTGCCATTTAAGGTTTCGCCTACAATATTAGGCAATTCGTTTTACAATGCTAGGAGGAGATTTCTCGCTCTTGAACGACGTCTAACCCATAACAAATTACTAAGGGACATGTATTCAGATTTCATACAAGAATACATTGCACTTGGGCACATGTCCGCTATACAAAATTTCGATTTTAATAGTTCGCACTATGTAATTCCACATCATTGCATACTCCGGCCACAAAGTACTACGACCAAGCTTCGGGTCGTATTCGACGCCTCAGCGCGCACTACTTCCGATCGTTCCTTAAATGATATCCTCATGGTTGGAGCGACAATTCAACCAGAATTAATCAATACATTATTATCATTTCGCTTGCATCCTTACGTATTAACCGCCGACGTATCAAAAATGTATAGGCAATTTTTAGTGGACGAACAAGATCAACGCTTTCAACTCATTTTGTGGAGGAACGAAACCAATGAACCATTACAGCTGTTCCAACTCAAAACCGTAACTTACGGTTTGGCTTCAGCACCATTCCTCGCTATTCGCAGTATGTTTCATATTGCTGCCGTCAACCAAGATGCCTATCCACTAGCAGCGTCTGCTATTCGTGAAAGCTTTTATGTCGATGATTTGTTAACTGGTGCAGAAAGCATTGACAATTTGCAAAAACTAAAAGAGGAACTTGTAGAAGTTCTTCTCTCTCATGGTCTCTCGCTGACTAAATGGCACTCGAATTCTGCGGAGTTATCGGATGCATCTTGTAATGAAGTCCAAATTAAAACAAACGAGGAAAACATTACCAAAACTTTAGGTATGTCTTGGAAACCGTCAGCCGACACGTTTTGTTATAGGTATGAATTGCCAGATATGCATTCAGTCACCAAGCGATCCGTTTTATCAATCATCTCCAAGATATTTGACATCCTCGGTCTATTGAGCCCCGTGATCATACGTGGCAAAATATTAATGCAAGAAATTTGGATTCGCCGACTAGATTGGGATGAAACTCTACCACCAGAGCTACATAATATTTGGTTGCAGATCAAATCCGATTTGAACTTTATTAATACAATAGAGTTGCCCCGCTACGTACACACAACATCCAATGCTGACTGTGAATTTCATGGTTTCGCAGACGCGTCTACGCGCGCGTATGGGTGCTGCATTTACGTACGTTCTATCGTAAATGGCGCCTACAAGACAACCTTGCTTATTGCAAAATCAAAGGTAGCGCCGATTAAAGCCCAATCGCTTCCACGCTTGGAGCTCTGTGCAGCGCTATTATTGAGTAGAACTTGGGAAAAAATTCACAAAAAATTATCAAAGTTTAGCACTAAAATATTCTTTTGGACTGACTCAGAGATAGTGCTACAGTGGCTTAACACTCATGCTTCGACATTAAATTGCTTTGTTGCAAACAGGGTCTCTGAAATTCAGCAAACTTCCACGGGCATTATCTGGAAACATGTACCAAGTAAGGAAAACCCCGCTGACATCGTTTCACGTGGCTCCAGCGCACAAGATCTTGTAGGTACGATTTGGTTCACGGGACCGGAATTTCTATTAAAAAATTGTTCTGAATGGCCTGTAAACAAGAAGGAAACAAACATAAGAAACCAGGATTTGGAGCGCCGAAAAGCAATCAATCTCAAGTGTAGCAAAAGCAGCAACGAGGGAAATATCATCGATTATATCATCAATCGCTGTTCATCATACTACCGATTACTTCGCATAGCCGCATACATCTTTCGCGTTTTCAACAAAGTTGCCGTCAACAATCAACTTACGCCAGCAATGATACTTCATCTACCAGTTACCGAACTGGACCAGGCCTTCTGGAAAATCGTCGCAGATATACAAAAGATCGAATTCGCTGAAGAAATTGAAAATCTTCGAAAACGACAGCAGGTGAAAACGTACATACAGAAGCTGACTCCCTTTCTACAGGAAATGGATATTAACGGAGTGACAGTTTCAGTACTCAGAGTCGGTGGTCGATTGTCGAAAGCACCTATTCCTTTCGATGCAAAATTTCCTGCGCTTCTTCCGAAAGATCATCGATTCACAACATTATTCATAGATTACCTACACCGAAAGCACTTGCACGCTGGTCCAAAGGTTTTAATAGGTTTGTTGCGCGAACGAGTATGGGTGATAAACGCTCGTGAAATCGTAAGGAAAATTGTACAAAGCTGCGTCCACTGTTTTTATTACAAGCCTAAATTAATGGGACAAATTATGGGGGATCTTCCTGCCAATCGCTTGCAAATGCACCGCCCATTTCTTGTTAGTGGCGTTGACTTTTGCGGCCCTTTCGCTACGACCCATCGTATTCGCGGCAGGGCTCCATACAAAACGTATATAGCGATATTCGTATGCTTCGCATCTAAAGCTATACATGCAGAATTAGTATCTGACTTATCGACTAATAATTTTATGCTTTGTCTTAAACGTTTTATAGGCAGACGGGGCATACCTCAACGCATTTACTGCGATAACGCCACAAATTTCGTCGGTGCCCAGGCGAAATTGAAGGACCTTCATCAGAACTTTTTCAATAAAGCGGCAATTGATGACCTTACTAGCTACAGCACGAAGACTGGTTTCGAGTTCTGCTTCATTCCGCCTCGCGCTCCGCATTTTGGTGGCCTATGGGAGGCGGCGGTAAAATCTATGAAATCAATCTTGCTCAAAAACCTGTCAAGCGCACACCTTACATTTGAAGAGTTGCAGACCGTCGTGATTGAAGTTGAGGCCATCTTAAACTCTCGTCCGCTAACACCGCTTTCAAGTGACCCCAATGATGGAGAAGCGTTAACTCCAGCTCATTTATTGATTGGAACCTCACTATTATCGATGCCAGACAAATACATCGATGTCAACACTGCATCTACTTTAACGCAGTGGCAGAGGGTGACACATTTGAAGCAGCGTTTTTGGGAACTCTGGGCTCGCGACTATATTCTCAGCCTACAACAACGCTCCAAGTGGTTAAAGCCGGAAGCCAACATCGAAATTGGACAAATGGTCATCATCCATGAAGCGAACTTGCCCCCACAGCATTGGTCACTTGGCAGAATTATCGACATCACTCCCGGTTCAGACGGCAAAGTGAGGGTTGTGGACATCAAAACTACAAAGGGCATCGTACGGAGAGCAGTTCATAAAATTGCACCTTTACCGACTTCAGATTGAAATGCAAGCATTTCAATGGGGGGAGCATGTTTGGTCAGATGCATGACACTGTGCAAATCAGATGACCGTGACCG
>NW_023468735.1:0-5761 GCF_013731165.1 Rhagoletis pomonella | reverse complement strand
TACAAGCAAACTGCTAGTTTCCATGCGAATGATTTTGAATTCGTCCGTTTTGAGCGCCGCGGTAAAAGCTGCTAACTCCTTTTAGTAAAATTTGTTCAGAAGAGTGAAAAAAAATTATCAAGTAATAACTACCCACTACCTTCGAAATTTTAAAATACCTTTTTGTTGCCCTTTGTGTACTCTGATTTTTGCCCTTTCAAAAACTATGTTCCTCGCTAAGGTTTGAAATTATTTTCTTCGCGCAATTTTTGTTTTATTTATTTATTTTTCTTTTTTTTTTTTAATTTACTTTTAGACTTTATATATTTAAAAAGAAAGTTATACGTATGTATGTAGATATATTTATATTTTTTTGTTAAATTTTTTAAATAATTTTTTCTTTTGTAATATTTTTTTTTTTTGATTTTTAGAAACTTATTTTTTTAATTTTTTTAAGTTAAGTTTTAAATTCGATGTGGATTTACACCTCTATGACAAGACCCATAATTAACCATGGATCTGTGGTATGGTAGAGTAAACTCTCAATCAATAACATGGGAAATCTTATTGCACAAACTTCAAAGAACGATCCCACTGTGCGTCAGTCAAATATCAATCGAAAATTCGTGTGAAATGTTCGATAGGTCCTTTATGCTAAATCATATATTTATAGTGTTAGCAAATTTTCATTGAAAAAAATTTATTTGTTTGGAGTTAGCAGAATTTCTTTTCAATTATTGTTTGCGATTCTAAATACTAAAAAAAATATAGATATTAGTGTAGATATTTTCCTCTTCCCGTCAGTATCAAAAACTCTCACATAAAAAGCTCCGTTGCCAACTTTAACGGTGAATAGCTCCTTTCACTGAAAGTACTTAAGAATGTTTCAAATGGAGATGTGTATCATTTTGTTCGCGCTGCTCCAACAGTCGCAATGACCAAGTGAGCAAAGCACTGGCGTGTCTTTCGAGAGGCCGGAAGTTCAAATCCGCGGGCAGAAGAGTTTTTAATTTTTCTTTTAATTTATTTAACTTTTTTTAATTTTTAAGCTTTATTCTTTCAAGGGCTATCTGAAGTTCTCAAGAAAATCACAAGGAATATTTTCATTATTTCTGTTGCCTGAAAAAGTACTTCACCGTTGCTGTAAATTTAACTAGATACTGATTTAAAAATGTTGATAGAAGAAAATCTCTTTTTCATTTCTTGTTCGTCATTTTATATGAATTTTTAGTTTTTCTTGAGAGCGGCAGCCCTTTGAAATTAAAAATATATATCTTTTAAATTTAAGTTAATTTTTAGAGACCTATTTTATGTATTTTTATTAATTTATTTCTTTTATTCATTCATTAAATTTTCATTTAATACATTAATATTAAACTTTAAATTGTTGTTTACTAATTTACTTAGTTTCTAGAAACTTCTGTATTTTGTTTTTGTTCTGTTCTTTAATTAAACTTTTTCTTTTTTTAATTTTGTTTACTTTAGATTTCATTATTTTAAAATAAAAATATATATGTATTTGTATAATTGAGTTATGCAATACCTATTTTATGTATTTTTCTTCTTTTTTCTAGTTTTTAGAAACTTATTTTTTCTGTTCTTTAAATATTTTCTTAAATTTAATTTTCTTTAAGTTCTTCTTTAGATTTCATTACTTTAAAAAGAAAAGTATATCTTTTTTAAATTTTTTTTTAATTTTGAGAAACCTAGTTTATGTATTTTACAATCATTTTTTTTTCCTCATTTTTTTCGTTTAATATTTAAATTTTTATGTTTTGAGAAAATATATTATTTTGAATGCTTTTAATGTTAGGGACTCATTTTATTTTTTTATAATGTATTTTTTTCTTTTTAACGTAATTTTCTTTTAGTTATTAGAAATTATTGTTTTAAAAAGAAAAATGTTTTTAATGTCATTTCTTTTTTTGAAAACTAAATCTATGTATTTCTTAAATCTATGTATTAATTAACTTTTTGTTTAATTTAATTTTCTTTCAATCTTTAGACTTTATTGTTCCAAAAAACATTTTTTTTTACTTTTTAGGAACCATTTTTTCTGTTTTTAATTACATTGTTTTTTTTTAATTTTTTTGATTGAATTTTTTTTAGATTTTATTGTAGTGCCAAAGAAAATTATTTTTTTAATGTAGTTTAGACCTCAGAAACTAATTTTTTTGTTTTTCTTTTACTCGTTTCTTAATGATTTTTTTTTTTTTAATTCAATCTTTTAGTTTTTAGATTTTATTGTTTTAAAAAGATCTTTTATAACTGTATTAATATTTTAGAAACTTATTACATTTTTTGTCTTTCTTTAATTACATTTTTTTATTTTTTAGTTTAATTATCTTTTAATTTTTAGACTTTGGTTTTAACAAATGAAGTGTTTTTTAATTACTTTTAAATTTTAGGAACTTTTTTTCAATTTAATATATGCTAAAAGGCAAACAGAATAATGCTAAGACATCCTCGTTAGCAGTTCTTACGAAAGAAAAAATCAATCAATATATGTAGTTGCCAAGACGATTTCTTACGAAAATTTTGGATTTCGAAAAACTGCGGTGAGTTGAAAGATAGTTGCCAGAATTGCCCTTTTATACCAGCACTCAAGCAAACAATAGAAGTGCCAACTGCATAAGGGCCCGCCTGCACTTGGTTTAATTAACTGGTATAACTTCGCAAAGGAGCGAGGATATCTTTTAAGTTTTTTGGTTTCGACCCAAAACGGACTAACGGTTGTAGCGCCAAATAAGAACAAGAAATGGTATTCAAATGAAAATCAGCACTTTAGCAAATAAATAGTTTCGGTAAAATATTTTTTTAGGTACCACTAAGCAATTCTTAAAATTGCATTACCAGCTCCACATGTGTACCTTTCATGCATCTTTATTTCAGACAAATCCTTTAAAGACAATATATATGTACTTCCGTATAGCAGTTTGCTTGTATTTTCGTTAACAAAAAAGCTAATTAAATAAATACTTCAAACCTCTTTCGTAACTTTCAACCTACGCAAATACAATAATAAAAATATACAGAAGTAATAGAAATTTCAGATTTTTAATTTTAGTCTACGAACTAAATACTCGCAGCGCTAATCGCCGCAAAAAATGCTTCAAATGCCAATTTCATTACCAAATTAAATGAAGTACCAAAAAATCAATATCTTAACGACTGTAAACAATTCAAGAGCCAACAGTTGATTAAAGTTCAAAGAAACAAATAAAACGATTTTCAATAAATTTACACAAAGAAGTAAATAATAGAGAAAAATGTAAATATAAAAATCTGCTAAGCCAACTTACTGCCATGAAAAGCTGCCGGTGATGCCGTCCTTCAGGCGGTCGCGCAACGAACGCTGTCTGCTCGGCCCAGGGCCGGTAAGTGGCGGCAGTGTGGCATTCTCGCCATTGCCATCGTCGATGGCGGTGCTAATATTCGAGGCAGAGCTGGATATGGGTGCGCTGCCCGCAGCACCACCACCGCTGACATTGCCACTAGCGCCCAGCGGTTGCTGTGGCTGTTGTTGCTGCTGTTCCATATGCTCCATTATGGGTGGCTGCGATTGTGTTGCTGCTGCTTGTTGTAAATTATGTGGTTGTGGCTGATTTTGCTGTTGTTGTTGCTGTAGAAATTGATTATGGCGCCGCCGTATACTGTGCCGCGGCGAATTTTCACGCGACATTTTGTTGTTGTTGTTGTGGTGTGTGTGGTTTTAGTTATTTCAAAAAATTCGTAAAATTTTTAGAATATTTGATTACTACTTGGAGGTGTGTATTTTCAAATTTTTATTTTCTTTTTTTTGAGGGGGGAGTGGGGAGCTTTTTAAATTTAATTCGGTTTTTTATGTAAACTACGCAAGATGCAATGCGCCGTTAAATTTACGATTTATTGGTTTTTATTTGTATTGTATACGA
The DNA here is from genome assembly GCF_013731165.1 of Rhagoletis pomonella. Classification (NCBI taxonomy): domain Eukaryota; kingdom Metazoa; phylum Arthropoda; class Insecta; order Diptera; family Tephritidae; genus Rhagoletis; species Rhagoletis pomonella. The sequence goes on along the minus strand of NW_023468735.1, from coordinate 1,868 downwards.
GTTTATGATGAAAGCTCAAATTTCGTTTAAAATTTCATATTTGGTTCGAACAATAAAAAGTCGTAGCAAATAAAAAAATAACACATTCAAGCATTGGGGGTGGTCTATATTAGAAAATAGTAATGTGAGATTAAAATATTTTTATTGGTTTTTATATATTTCAGCATATTTTTTTTAAGCATTTCACATTTAGATGCGCATTCAGTTATAAGAGTGAGTTTTTGAGAGTAAAGTTTTTGTATGAAAAATTAATGTAGATTAAAAAGATGAAAAAGTCATAAGTAGAAAAAATATATACTATTTATTATTGATGCAGAAATAGCAGTTGAAAATATTAAAATAGTTTATTAGTTGGGAAAAGAGTAAGTTGTTTGTTATTGTGTTTTCAAGTGCTGTGTTTTTTATATAAAAAGAATTGATTGCCTACTTCTAAATGAGATTTATGTATACAAGCATATAAACTAACAATATATAAACTATTCCTATACTATATCTAAGAAAAACTTGCATATCTTAGTTCTATACCTAAATAAAATTATCTAAAATATTAAACGGATTTAATTATTTGTTTGTTATTGATCGGTCATACCTCCTGCATGAAGTGATCTGTAGAATTTTAAGATTATAATCCACAAAGAAAAATTTCTAAGTCAACTAAGTCAATTCAACTTTTCGCAGGAGTCAACGTATCGCTCTTCCCTCTCTAGCCAGTATGAAAAGTAGAGGCTTCAGATGTCATTCGAGTGTCTTAAATCCATTACTTACATTCCTGTTGCCAGATTCACAGACATAAGGCTACTTTTTTATGCCCTACAAGGTGATAATTCCTATAGGAGACTCACATATAGTATTCCAAGATTAGCCATGAGAGCCTAAGTACTCGCATTAGTTACTGTCACTTTGATGGAAATCATTCTCCAGATTCTAGTTGGCGCCGTTAATCGTTCTCAAAGCTGTGCTTGGGGTTGATCAGTTTCCAATGTCCCTCCTGTCTAAACTTCACAAGTTTCTCAATGGCCCATCAAATCTTGTGAATCGCTTTTCTCTTTGGCAGTCATCTTTCAGCGGTAAGTTTAGAATATTTATTAAAAAACTTTTCTTTGTAAACTTTGGACAATATCCGGAAATAAAACGGTTGTGAACACCATTTATCAGCTAGTTTTAGTCTACCTTCAGTCTTCCTTATGTCAACCTATGATGTAGTTAGATAACAAAGTCATCCGCAAACCAATTTGATTAAAATCCATTGCCTTTTAGCTTTTCTAGAAGATTTTCAGCAGTCAGCGTTAACAGTGGAGGAGATTGAATACCAAGCAACTCGCTTAGCTCTTTTCTTACTCAGCTAAAAACAAACAAACATGTCTGTGGAGTTGTTGTATCGCCGGACCTAAATTCATAGGCGAGCTACATAGACAGGAGCTATGTATATTCCAAAGTTTTGGGGAGTGATCAGAGTTACTTTTATAATCCAGGCTGGCCAGGTCTCTTACGTATCCCCAGAAAATTCATGACTATTAGCTTTTCATTGTTTCTTCTAAAGGCACTTGAAACTATTGATTTAGCTCCACATGAAAAACAAGTTTCCCAGGAAGTGTATGTGCTTTAACCAACACGCCTACTGCAAGGGCAGATCGGTGAATTCGGTTCTGCACTCAGTTGTAGAGATAATTGAACAGTCCCTCTCCTAGAAGACCTATGCGGTCACTTCCTTCCTTGATACAGAGCCGACTTTTAATAACGTCCGAGGCACAAACGTTTACGACATTTATAAACTGAATGCCGAGATCGAGTTTTATTTTGTATATGTCGGGTGGTTGCTATTTCGGATGACCTAGCACTTATCATTAGAGGAACGTTCTTAGGCAGCT
>NW_023468734.1:0-5761 GCF_013731165.1 Rhagoletis pomonella | reverse complement strand
GGGTTACATGAGGAGACATATAACTTTTCCACCTCTGAAGTTGAAAATGTATATAAAAAATCGTTTTTTTCTTAATCATGGAATGTTAGACATACTAAAAATAATCAAATTGACAAAAGATTATAATCAAAAACTTCAGCTTACCTTTGAGTTCAGATTCCATCACAAAAATTAAGTAGAAGTGGTGACTTAAAGTTATATGAAGCGTAATATTCAAAACAAATTTTTCAAATAAATCAGTTCTGACTTCGACTGCTCTTGCTTACTTACTTCAATTACTCCTCAGCGTTGGTCGTCTTGCCGTGGCGAGGGGGCTTAAATGGTGTCATGGTATAACTCACAGTGTGAATTGTATCATGCCTCCATGAACTAAGAGGGAAGCCTGGTATTGAAGACTTCGGCAATATTCCTTAACAATCCAAGCTGGAGTGTTGTTTTTATTGCTGAAGGTGGAAATGGCAGGATTACCGTACCAACACTACCCAAGCCAAGGTGTGTAGGCAACCGTGCCGATGGATGAATGGCCAGCGGGTAGTAAAAAATGGCTGGTCGCGTACGGTCCCCTCCGATGCCCGGGCAAGGTCGGTTGTAAGAAGTGCCTTCTCTATGCATACCGGCTCTGCGGACGAGCGACTAACCCTTTCCGGACTACTCGTGGGACCACATATGGAACAAAAACAAACAAAAACAAGCAAACAACAACAACAAACAAACCAACAACAGCAATATGAACAGCGTACCAGCGAAGAAGGGGACGACGTAACGCTGTCAGAGGAGGAGCAGCTCCTCAAATCCCCAAGGTCAGGTAAGATGGTTGCAAGTACTCCTGGTGGCGCCAGCCATAGTACCCCAGTTGTACAAGCGCCAGAAACCAGCAGGGTGGAAGATGCCAGACAAAGTATCACCACTCTGCAAATAGTCAAAAATAGCACCGGTAGTGCCTGCCGTAGTACTCCGGACGAGCAGCCAACAACCAGCAAATCGGCGGCCGTTGCAGGCAGCAACCCCGCCTCTAAGAAAAGAAAACCCTCGGGCGTGGTCATGAGACAGATGTACCAGAAGGCGCTGTATATGTTAAATAAAATTGACAAAAATGCAGCGGCCGGTACGGTACATGAGCGTGACGAGGAAGACAAGGCAAAATACAAGCAAATAGTGGAAGAGTACGAAAAGTTACAGACAGGTCGTGCAGCCACAATCGAGGCCACCGAAGCGAAGAAGCGGAACCGCTCTCATAACGAAGGCGGCCAAGGGGCCATCGCAAAGAAGGCTAAGCAAGGTGGTGATGCGGAGTCCGCAGCACCCGCGAAGCATCGCTATTTTAGTGACGTCGCCAGAGATCATCTACAGGCGGCGATAATAGATGAAAATAGCAAGACACCGCTAGCAGTGCAGCAAAAATGGGTGGAGATTGATGTGAGGCTGTCGAGCCTCGTAATGAACCACGTACTCGACAACCCCGAAGGTCCTCTTCCAGAGTTCGACTCGTCGGAATCCCTACGGGGATACCGGGTAGTCAAGTGCGCGAACCAGTTCTCCCTGGATTTCCTTGCTGGATGCGTCGCTAAGATCAGCGACACTTTTGTCGGCTTGTAGCTCAAGCTGATCCCAGCTAAGGACATTCCAAGGAGACCACGTGCGCGCATTTGGCTGCCTCCGATGGATGAACCAGGCGAAAAGTTGCTGCGGTGTCTTAAGCTATATAACAAAGACATACCGGCGATCGAGGAATGGGAACTTATAAAAGTTGAAGAGCCAAGAAGGCCTACAAATAAGCCCATTCTACTAGCTATTTGTGCAGAGTCACTAGACGCCTTAGAGAAGGCTGACTATCGGCTCTGCTTCGGTATCCGTAAGGCTAGAGTACGGGTATTCCTCGGAGAGGTTAGCCCGGTAGAAGAAGATCCCGGGGTTGATGGAGCTGGTGAGCTTCTCATGGGTGTGAAGCTGACAGATGACCCTGAACCGGAAACTTAAAGTAGCCCAAATAAATCTGCAGCACTCCAAATGTGCTACAGATAATCTAGTTGTCCTTCTCAGTGAGGAGGATATAGACATTAGCCTAATTCAAGAGCCCTGGGTCAAGCACGATACAATCATGGGACTAAATATAAATAATTATAAACTCTACTATAAGAGCGAGGTGGGTAAACCGCGGGCGTGTATTCTTATCAAGAACGGTATAAATGCATTCCTTTGCTCTAATTTCAGCACATCAGATACAACAATGGTTAAGGTGGAGACCACCGGACAGCCAAGTATACTCCTGATCATACATGGCCCACGATAGGGACAGTCCGCCAACCGAAATCCAAGAGATAATAGCCAAAAACCCCAGACAAATTATAGTCGTCGGCTGCGATGCGAATGCAAGGCATCCAGTTTGGGGTAGTTCTACGGAGAACGACCGAGGTGAGTCTTTACTACACTTCTTATTAAATACTAACTTAAGCATCTGCAATAGAGGTAATACACCCACATTCATATTCCCGAGTTCAAACCGGTTTCCTGGATGGGAGGAGGTGCTGGATCTGACCCTGTCGTCAGAGAATGACAGCGTGTCTGTAGAAGAGTGGAGAGTATCTGATAGGCCTTCAATGTCTGATCACCGTCTGATCCTCTTTAATCTGCACGGAATTTCCAGCACCCCCTCAAAATACAGAAACCCCCACAGGACTAATTGGGAAAGATATAGTAACTTATTAAGTAAGTAATTAAGCGTAAACTAAGTAAGCTCCCACTAAATACAACTGTCACTACAGTTGAGGACCTTGATAATAGAGTAAATAAACTAGAAGAGGTTATGAAGAAAGCCTTTGAAAGATCAACTCCAGTTAGTACAGCAAGAAAGAAATCCCCACCCTGGTGGAATGGGGATCTCAGAGCCCAAAGAGACAAATTAAAGAAAATCTACAATGATTGCTTTAGAACTAAAAACTGGGCGCCTTATAAAAGCGCCCTCAGATCTTATAAAAAGGAGTTGAGAAAATCTAAAACTAAATCCTGGCAATCTTACTGCTCTTCTATAGAGCACTCTAAAGACTCAGCCAGGCTCAGCAAAATCCTATCAAAAGAACACACAAATATCACACTCATTAAGGGAGAAAACAGTGTGTGGACGAACACAGCTAGTGATTCTCTAAACACGTTAGTCAAGTTCCATTTCCCAGGATGTATTCGACATCCACCCACATCAGGGTCAATTGAACCTGGTTCAACAAGCAGTATACTGTTGAACTCGATCGTGAGCAGGGAAAAGATTATTTACGCTATTAACAGCTTCTCTCCCTTCAAATCCCCTGGACCAGATGGCGTAATCCCAGCAATGCTCCAGAGGGTCAAGGGAGAGATAGCACCGTTACTCGTGACTATTTTTAAGGCTACCATTACCTTGTGCTACATTCCTAAAAGCTGGAGAAGGGTAAAAGTCGTGTTCATACCCAAGCCAGGAAGGAAAAACCACGAAACAGCAAAAGATTTTAGACCCCTAAGCCTTACCTCCTTTGTGCTTAAAACAATGGAAAGGCTTCTCGACATTTATATACGATCGCTGTTAGGTGAAGCGACACTCTCAACAGCACAACATGCATACATCAAAGGCAGATCCACTGAATCTGCTTTGCATGAAGTGGTGAGCTTAATAGAAAGATCGTTGCACTTTAAATAATATACTCTGGCGGCATTTCTTGACATCGAGGGCGCATTTAATAACATTGAGGTTGACACCATCATAGACTCTTTGAGAGATATTGGTGTTGACGACAGTGTTTGTAGATGGATACGATCGATGCTAGTCAATAGAATCATTCAGGCAACAAATGGGGCTAACTCTATTACACATCATGTGAACAGGGGCACTCCACAGGGCGGAGTGCTCTCACCACTGCTATGGGTGATAGCCCTGATCGGTATATTGCTAGAACTCAATAGAGGGGGAGTCAAAGTTGTGGCGTATGCGGCTGATGTTGTAATAGCAGCCACAGGTCCATTCCTCTCTACCGTTAGCGAAATCCTTGAAGGAACCCTGGGAAGACTACACGCATGGGCTACGAGAAGCGGCCTAAATGTGAACCCAGCGAAGACAGAACTTATCCTATTTACAAACAGACACAAACTACCACAATTCAAGCTACCATCGCTGGACGGCAATGCGCTCTCATTGTCCTCCAGCGCAAAGTATCTTGGAGTCGTGCTGGATAACAAACTTAACTGGAAAACCAATATCGAATTCCGTAGACAGAAGGCCTACATAGCATACTACACTTGCAAGAGAATCTTCAGTAGAAACTGGGGACTAAATCCTAAACTTGTGATGTGGATGTATACCGCGATCATAAGACCAATTCTAACATACGGCGCCTTGGTTTGGTGGCCCGGCCTAAGCAGACAATATAATGTCAGCAAGCTAAGAAGCATACAAAGGGCAGAAAGCCAGGCGCACTAAGATCCTGCCCGGCAGAAGCTTTAAACGCCATCCTCAATTTAATTCCTATTGATCTCCACCTGAAAGAAGTGGCTATGAAATCGGCGGTCAGACTCAGAGAGTCGGGCCTTTGGAGGACTAGACACTTCGGACATGGGTTGATCAGAAATCAAATGCAACTAAATAGGACGACAGATTATATGGTAGGCAATTTGGACTTTAGCTGTAATGCGCAAGTGCTATTCCCATCCAAAAGGGACTGGAGAAGAGACCGAGTGGCCGACCGAGAAGAGATCTCTTATACACCGATGGATCCAAGATGGATTGCGGTGTGGGAGCAGGTGTCTACTCCAAGGAACTAGGCGTGGCTCTGTCTCTACGGTTGGGAAATAATACAAGCATCTTCCAAGCGGAAGTCCTAGGGATCCTAGAAGCATGCAAAATCCTAGGCAATAGGGTTGGACACAGCAGTAAAGCAACAATATACTCTGACAGCCAGGCGGCGCTATTGGCAATAGCGTCACCGGTTACCAAATCCAAGCTAGTTGGGGAATGCAAAGTAATATTGCGCTCAGTGTCTCAGTCAAATACCGTCTCTCTTGTCTGGGTTCCCGGACATAGGAACATAGAAGGCAATGAGAAGGCGGATGAGTTGGCGAAGGCAGGAGCCGGTTTGGATGAATCCCAGGCAGTGGCACTGGGTTGCCCTCTTGGAGTAGTCCAAAGAGAGATTACTACGCATTTCCTTGAACTGGCTAGACGCAGGTGGTCAGATATACAGACTTGTAGGATAGCGAGAAAACTATGGCCTGACTATAACAGGGCGAAAACCTTGGACCTGCTTAGCAGATCAAGGCCAGAGGTATTTAGAATTTTAGCAACCATCACAGGCCACTGGCCCATAGGCAAACATGCGGCAAAAATAGGTCTACCCCATAATATGATTTGCCGCAGCTGTCAACTAGAAGATAGCGAAGAAAGTGTCCAGCATTTCCTGGGTGAATGTCCAGGCCTTTCGAACATTAGACACAAGACGTTAGGGAAACATCTAATAGCTGAACTAACCGACCTATCAGGAGCTACCATTAGCGAAATCGGCAGATTCATTAGAGAGTCGAAATGGTTCGACCTAGCAACATAGGAAGTGCATAGACAAGATATTTATCCCCCGCGAGAAGTGCATCAAAATGGCGCAATAATGCGCTAATTGGATCCTGGGCAGCGACTAGGAAGCACTGCAACCAACCAACCATAATCAAAAACTTTAGCTTACCTTTGAGTTCAGATTCCTTCACAAAAATTAAGTAGAAGTGGTGACTTAAAGTTATATGAAGCGTA
>NW_023468733.1:0-5762 GCF_013731165.1 Rhagoletis pomonella | reverse complement strand
CGTCTTTTCTGTCACTACACCCATTTCCCCTCTAATGCACCTGTGCATCACCCACACCACCTTTAATCAACTAGCCCAGCATAATTTCTAATTAGAGCAATCAAGAAACAAACAGAACTTTCATACTGCAGAGATTACAATTTTTATTTCAACCTAAATAATACTTATTCCCGTAGTAAAACTTATCTACATACTATCTATCAGAGCTGTGTAATGATTGAATCAATTGAGTGTGCATTCTCATTTTTTTCGTTTCAAAAATGTGATTGTTTGATTTAAAAAATTTAACAACCACTCTTGAGATTGGTTACAAATTGTAAACACAAAATATGTAGTGTGTTATGGAATGGTTGACACCCATTCACATAGAGAATGTGAATGCAAAAAAAGAACTCAATCATGTATGATTGGACGTTTATGGGAATGCAATCTGTCAATATCATTCAGTACTAATACTACTTGTTGTATCAGGGTTGAAATTTTTGTACTCAAAATGTGAAACCAGAAGATTGCCATCTCCCTCAAAATAAGTAAACAAATAAATATTTGGTGCTAAAATATTTTTCTAAGTGTTTGGCCGAACTTCTGCTGAAACTTGAGGCATGAGTTCTGATTTTATAAGAAGAGTTTTCAAGGCAGAAATATACTCGAAGGTTTGCCATTGCGTGCCGAAGGACGACTGCAATTTTGGGTTATGATCTGACCAGGTATTTAACCATGGTCCTATGGAGTGGAAGTACGCACATGTAATCACTCTGCTACGGCGGCCGCCGTAAGTACATGCTATACATATCGTCGTTTAAAGTACAAAACCGCGTATCAAGAAAATGCAAAACCGCGTAATTGCATAAATTATTTTCTAGAGAGTAAAGTCACCCATATTTCAAAATGGTTATCTTTTTTATAAAGCAAACGTATTTCTGGCTAGTATATTTCAGGACGAATGTATAAGAATTGAGCCAAGAGCTTTTGTGAGCAAATCCAATTTTTGGCAGCCAATGTCAGTCACACGGTTTTGAAGAATGACGATACGCGGTTTTGTACTTTAAACGACGATATATATGTACACATATTAGATTATTTATTCTCAAAATGCATGAAAACTATAGTATGCTTGCAAACAATTAATAACATTTTGTGATAAACAGTTTTACAAATGTATTTGCACTTCAAATTTGTATTTTAATAAAGTATTAATTAAATAAATTATTATTGTAAATTATTATTTTAATAAATAGATATAAAGATATTTATACTTGGCAACTCTTGGACTTTTCTTCATTTGTAACAAATGACAGATGTATACAAAATAAAAAAATAATTGTATTTTTCAAATTTAAAGCAAACGGGCGTTCTTTACAAAAAAATGTAGTTAGAGATCGAATTGCGCATATTTTTTTTACAATATCAAGTGCCCACAAGAAGTGTTAAACCCATAAATAGCTTAAAAAACGCTTTCGAAAATTCGAAACGAGAGTGAAGTGCAGTGTTCAATTATGATCGAAATTGCAGGCAAAATTTGTGCGTATGTAATTAATGTTTTACTTATTTGAAGAAATGTTGCCCCTTGTCATTAAAAATAAGCAAACCAAGACCCCCGCGTCCCACTGGTTACATAATACTTGAATAGCCCCTTAATTAACATGTGTTTGTTTTGAGAACGCACGGCCAGTTAAACAGGCATGTCTGAATCGATTTCCTTCATCATTCTTAGCTATTTGATGTGCATTTTTATTGTTATGTGTTGCAAACAGACATTTTAGGAACTAAATGGGTTCTAATCTATGTACTCAAGCGCACTTATTTTTAACAGTTTCCAGTTTATGTAATATTAATCAAAACAGCTTTTATTTATTTTATGTATTATGTGATTTCTGGAAGCGTTGAATACAAAAAAGGGCTGTGACTGGGTTTATGTAATTTGAAATTGTGTTGATGATTACTAATAATAATAGAAAGGCGCTTACATATCGACACAACTAAAAATTTCATATATTTCAGTAGAGCCAATTAAAGATTTTTTGTTTCGTAATTTAGCAATAATATGTCTTGGAACGTAATTATTCCGGATTATATGCAGTCATACTGTAAGCTTTCAAATTATGTATTTTTCTAAACCTGAAATTTTGAATTGCGCCGTTATTGTAGAGGACCATCGACATATGTTAGTGTTTGGCCGAGCTACTCCTCCGATTGTGGCATGCGCCTTGATGTTGTCGCACAAAGGGAAGGGACCTACAGTTTTACGCCGACTCCTGCCGGGGGCCGACCACTATTAAAAAACACATTTTCTTTTTTTTGTTGGCCGAAAATGGGCTCGGACGCTCACCCTGCGGAATGGTAATGCGCACTTCTAACCACTACACCACGGCGATCGCCTAATTAATTTTAATCATTAATCGCGATTAAACATTTATTCGTTAATTTTTAGTCATTCATAGACTAACATTTTGTCGACAATACTCGCATAAGATAGTCACAAATTTTCACAAAAGAGAAAAGTGATTTTCTTCAAAACTTTTGAATGACGTCGTGACTGAACTTACTAATTCGGAATTTCTACTATTACTTATAGAGTAGGCTATTCATAAAGTCTGGGTAATGAAATAAAAATTTTTCTATTTTAAGTTCCATAAATATAAGGAGACTTTTATTGTTTAATTTATTTTTTGCACATAAACTTGTATCTTGAACTTCTTTTTCCAAAAAGTGAGGATGTCAAAATTTCAATAGATATCGGATGTACGGTAATTTTCCAAAGAGATCTCCTAACAGATAAGTTCATGAAAATTGTTCCAAACGAAAACTTAAAATTGATAAAAAAAAAATAATAACTAAATTTAACTAATTTATATTAGAGGTTTGAAGTTTATCCCACTGTAAGTATGAAATCTATCATCATATCAACAGCCTGACAATTAAGAAGATTGTGACGTTTCATGCTACCATACGCAATATCTTAAATCCTTCAAATTTTATTATTAACCTTTTGTTTGTTAAAAACATTTTCTTCTTAGATTCGAAACTTGATCAAGCAAAATTGCCTTTGTTTTTGACTAAGAGATGCTCAATAAGCTCAGAATTGTAGTTCTCATTTGCGTACATAACAATAAATTATTAATTTTTGTTTCACACGAACTCCAATATTGAATAGTAAAATATATTTTAATCTTACCCAAATAAACAACGATTTAGTTCAATCGTCAACCACATATAGAGTATAGGGTGGTAATGTGTTAAAGTTTTAAAGTTTTTAAACGTAAAATGACGGCTAATACCTTTTTAAGCGTTTTGTAATTTAACCAAAACTCATTAGCATCCACTCAAGCAAGGAATTATTTACTTTTCAACATGCATTAGCAGAGTGCACTTCTATTTTGTTTACAATTTGGTTGTCAAACACACTACATCGGATCTTTTGACACATTTACCAGAATTTACCACCAGGTAGCTTCTGACAAAGAGATGACCTTACTTACTCTCTTATTTGTCCTCTCAGTTGCCAGAAAACCATGTACGATTTCCGGTAAAATCTGGAAATTCTGCTAAAAAATTTTAATTTCGGACTCATGCGGGTTTACAACTAAATAATATTGGGAATACTTTTGAGGTGTTTGAAGAGGGTTGCGACCTGTTTGAAACTAAATTTATTTATAATAATCATATTTTCGCCTTGACACTTTTGCTAAGTTTTGGCCGAGCTTCTCCTCCGATTTGTAGCGTGCGCCTTTGCTGTCACACAAATGGGAGGGACCTACAAACTTACGCCGACGCCGAACGGTGATACAATTTTTATGATGAGCTATTTTTTTATTAAAGACACTAAGATTTTTAAAATATTTTCACTAAAATTTTATCAACCTAAATGTAAAGCTTATGCGAAGTAGTTATCTAATTTAATGTAAATTTTAAACATTTTCAAGATAAAACATGAATTATATTTAAAACGTAAATGTTAATACAACTGTTTTATATATAATCCCAAACATATGATATAAAATCCCCTCTACCAAAAAACTTAAATTGGGTAACGCCGGTTTGAATTTTTACAATTGAGCAATTGTCAAAAATCTTCATTTTTATCAAAAAGTTATTTACCAGGGTGGCTTTGAACTAATGATTGGTACTGAGTTAAAGAATGCACACACATAAAAGATTGCAGCCTTTTCAATACTCATTCAGTGTTAAAGCTTTTTTTGATTGGGCATTGGTTTTTTCAATCTTGCTATGAATATGTTGATGTGTGAATTCATAACTGCTTTGAGAGAATGGAAAATTCAAAAATTTTAAACCTCAATCCTAAGCGAAGAATAAGTAATGAAAACTGGATAGAAAAAAATTGTTGATTTAAAATTGAAAATGATTTCACACTTACACAGCTCTGCTATCTATACACCTGTATACCTATTCTATCTACTTGGGAGTTCAATTTAAATGGTATATTGAGATACATTCACTTCAATTCCTCTTTTCTTATATATGTATGTATCAGGGATTGGCAATGGTTGATCGTCAACTGTTCATACTCATTCAATACCGCTGCTTTGTATGACTGAGCAGCGGCGTTGGCTTAGTAGTATCGATACCTAAACGAAATTAGAGGATGACTGAACACGAGCGCATTGCGTGCTGTCTTGCAAATACAGCCACCACAAGTGAACGATGCTTATAACTGCTCATACGGATATTGACTTCGGCAAATCTGTACTCTGAATGATCGTGCACGAAACCAGCAAACGTGGCAGTTGAACGCTCCGAAAACATGAGAGTCATCATTTGTTGCAGAAGTCGTTTGACTTGTTGCTGAAAATCATCTGACTTGTTGCTGAAAGCCATTTGACTTGTTGCTGAAAGCCATTTGAATTGTTGCTGAAAATCATCTGACTTGTTGCTGAAAATCATCTGACTTGTTGCTGAAATGACGACGAATGTGGTAAAGGGTAATTTATCGTCTCGTATGCATGTATGTATGTATTTATTGCCCGTCTACCATTCAATTGCACTGCTCACTGCTGGCTAGTTGTGAATATGCATACGTACGTAAGTATGTATGTATGTACATATCAATGCTTCATTTCAAACAAGCAAGTGTCTTTGAATGTTTTTGAACTACAGTATCATCACTTCGGCAACACGTCAAACGCGCCTTCAGCAACAAACCAAAGGCGGCGGTTTGACTTCTGCAACAAATCAAGTTAGCTAACTGCGGCATCTTGCCTTCGCCAGTCTTTCACATAAGCTGTCATGCTTTCGGCAACCGTCCAAAGCAGTGTCGTGCTTTTGGCAGTCGATCAAATACGGCGGTTGCTGGTTTCGTGCACGATCATTCGGGGTACATATTTGCCGAAGTCAATATCAGTATGAGCTGTTATAAGCATCGTTCACTTGTGGTGGCTGTATTTGCAAGACAGCACGCTTTGCGGTGGTGTTCGTTCATCCTCCGTTTTTAACGTGAGTAGGCTTAAAGTCACAAAAACAGCACCCTTTGCCAATGCCTGGTATGTATGTTGATCAATACCAGTATGTGTTCATTCACTTACGCAAAAATATTAATGCATCAAAGTAACAGCAGAATGCAGAATGCAGCATAGGAATGATCCTATGTACCTTCATATGTATATACCACTTATAACTATGTACTTTAAATGTAAGTTCATTAAGAGACAAGTAAAAACGGAATCAAAAAAAAATGTGCAAAAAAACAACTAGCGCTCGCTCTCAATGAACTTCAACCATATCAGGCGCTGGAATCTAAATTTCAT
>NW_023468732.1:0-5762 GCF_013731165.1 Rhagoletis pomonella | reverse complement strand
CATGTTTAGGCAGTGGAATCAGCTTTTGATTCCTTCAGGCATCTCGGAAAGTTTGCACTTTCATGACTCGACTCGATATGGCTAGTGGTTAGAGGTGCATACCACCACTCCGTAGAAGGTGGCTTCGATCCCTGGTCCGAGCATCATTTGAATCAGAAAAGTTCTTTCTAACAGTGGTCGGCTCAACTGTCTGTGTTAAAAGTGATTTTGTGAAACTTTGCGAAAAGCAGTTCATATTTTTCAGAAAAACTAGACCTATTTTCTTAAAAAGCATGATTCTTGTCACTCTCTACCCGACAGTCCATGCCTCAATTCTTTGCGTCTGATTCGCTGAGTAATTTCTTAAAGGATTCCCGACGCCTCACAGTCACCTGTACGGATAAAAGGAAACCCGCTTGACAATGGGTCAATGCAGTAATTTCTTTGTTTATTTCTTAGAAAAGTTTAGACATTTGGCGGAGTATATTCCAACTTAAGTTATTTCTTCGCATTGCAGTGCTGCTGTCAGCGAAGACATGAAACCCATTAAAAAAAATTACAAAAAGATTTAAATTAGAAAATATCCTGAGCTTAATGATTTTATCCTACTGTATATAAAAACTCATGACTACCATATGACATTATTAAGTAAAATATTATTTTTACATTGGTTTACGTTTTTGTTTCAAGTAGCGACCACTCGGAGGAAAGGTAATACCCATAATACAATTTTCTAATTACTGGTTCAAGCAAAATTTTCCAATTTTTGATTCGCACGAAAACGAAAATTAAAATATACGATTTACTCCTCAATCAAGATTCAGTAATCCGAACACTGATTCTTTTTGAAAGATATGGTAAAGGCTGGTTTTCACTATGTCATATTTTGACGCCAAAATTGGTCGACATATTTTGACACAACTTTATCTCCTTTACCCATACCTTTACCGATTACATTATGGGCCAAAAACAAACAGATAGCCGATATAGCAGCGCATGTACACGACTAAAGATCTATCCTGATCGAAATCAATCGATATACCGCTGTTTAATTTCATTTGACAATGTACAATGTGTTTTAACTTATTTGACGACAAATGCCATTGAATTTGACAAAGTGAAAACAAGCCTTAAAAGCGGCCATTAGTCACTCACCAACAGTAGGTTAGATTAGGTTACGGTGGTTGCCACCCCGAACCGTACGACAGAGAGGTACACTTAGCCTAGTTAAACCCAGCTAAACATCGATAGATATATTTATTAATAATAATAAATAGTGACTTTGCTAGAGTGGGGAAGTGCCAGAGATAGTGCTCTACATTCTTCACCTCGTCCTAGTCCCTGCAGTTACGAAATAAAAACCGTTAGCGGGGTATCCCATTCGCTTCCCATGCACTCTCATTACTCAGTGCCCTGTAATGTCATGGACTACTCTGCTGACAATGGGGCGATCAATTTGCCAGATTTGCTTAGTTAGTAGATGAACAGGTTGCTTCCTTCGCCCATCGTTCGTTGCCCAATCCAATGGAAACCGAATTTAGTCGCTGTTTACCCGAAGTGCGAAGAGCTTGAGATGCTGGCAGACAGGAATGCGGCTCGAAAATTCTATCAGAAAATAAGGTAGCAATCAAATGATTTTAAGACTTGTAAAGATGAAGATGGAAATCTGGTAACAGATGTCCAGAGTACACTTGAGATATGGAGGAATACTTCTCAACGCTTTTGAATGGCGACACAGGTGGCGCGCTTGATGAAGGAGAGCCCAAACCAATGTATAGGGATGAAGCTAACGTACCTCTACTTGACCAAGACGAGGTGAGAACAGAAATAAGCCGGATTAAGAACAACAAGGCCCCCGGAGCTGATGGTATACCGGCTGAGCTGTTCAGAGCCGGTGGCGAAGAGTTGTTAGGGCGCATGTGCCAGCTTTTAAGCAGAATTTGGTCTGATGAATACATACCCGACTTCAGACCTGGTAAGTCCACCATTGAAGAGATTTTTACAGCATGGCGAATACACTATATAAGGAAATCGACACACATCATCTTTTTGTCGATTTTAAAGCCGCTTTTGATAACACGAAGATAAGCTGCCTTTACGACGCCATGTCCAAATTTAGGATCGCCGCAAAACTAATACGGCTATGACGGCTATGTACGGTGACGTTGAGCACAACCTTCAGCTCCATCCAAATTGCGAAGGACCTCTCCGCGCCTATGAAACCAAACGAAGTTTCAGGCACTCTCGTGGGAATTTTTCAATATGATGCCGGAAGCTCGATAGGCAATTGAAAAGCCCTCTCTCGACGAACAAAAATCATGCTCTACAAATCGCTCCATCATGCTCGTCCTTTTATATGGTGCATAAACTTGAACGATGTCGAACAAAGATGAGAAGGCTTTGGGGGCTTTCGAGAGAACTATTCTACGCAAGATATATGAGCTTTTCACCTACATGGATTTAGTTAAGCGGCTATAAATACAGCGATGGCGCTGGCTTGGACATGTACGCATTGATGACGAGGCTCCGGTGAAAAGGTCCTTCGACTCAGCACCCATGGGTGGATAACGAAAGGGCTCCCACGAACGCAATGTAAGGACCAAATGCAGAAGGACCTGCTGCGCACGGGATAACCAAACTGGCGTACAGCAGGGAAGCAACAGGAGCAGGTTTATGGTCTCGGCCCAAATCGACAAACGATTGTAGTGCCAAATAATAAGAAGAAGAAGAGGGATGCTTGCATTATGCGCAGGGTTAACTGAGTATAGGTCAGTTCGCCACCTAGCGAGCTCATCTGCCACGCAGTGTTCTGGTATTTCACTGTGCCCGGGCACTCATACCACGTTAACGGTCACTTCGCGGATAGTTTGTTTAAAGTTTTTCTACATTCAAAATAAATGGTAACGGATAGTATAGGAGCTGGGGCGAAATTATGCCGACACCGGCCTCCATAAAGCTGTTAATTCGGCCTGGAAAATACTGCAGAAGTATTACAAGTAAATTCCGCTACCAACCTTGTTGCCGAAATTTGACCTATCCGTAAAGATGGCAGTAAACTCTGGATCTAAGTCAATGAGTCGTACAACCACCGTGTACATACATCCAGTGTATTATGGGTGAATTTAGACACCACCGCTTCTCCACCGCTGCTTTGCTGGCGTAGATGGCAGTTGTGGCTTTCCTGGATCGCTGGTAATAAATTACGGTGTACGTCATATAGAGAGAGGCAGCTGCACTCTGTAAAATATTCTGCAGGAATGGTTTGCCGAGTGACTTTAGCCTCATCCTTGCGAGGACTGGACACTCGCACAGGAAGTTTTCGACTCTCTCTTTTGAGCCCGGCAGTCCTATCCTTTCGGCATCCACCCCAACCAGCCAGTGCCCTGTGCACACTGCAGTAAATTTGTAGCATCTTTTTTGTTCGTGGGACACCCAGAACTGCCGGGCAATCCTGTAAGATCTTGTGTAGTTCCACCTCTTCTTGGCCTTCGAGTAATAAATTTCGATAACTTTTGTCTTAATCTCTCTGAGCGAGGCGCCCATGGCCACCGCTTGGTACACATTCAGCGAGAAGCAACTCCTTGCTAGTTCGTCAGCTGCTTCGTTTCCGTAAATTTTCCTATGTCCCGGGACACATATTAGGGTAATTTCGTACTGATCAGAAATGTAGGCCAGCTCTTCCCTACATTCATCCACTAGTTGAAATCTAACAGAGGTAGAAGAGAGTGCCTGAATGGCCGCTTGGCTGTTCTGCGTTCTCGCGGATACATTCTCTTTAATGTACCTTACTTCCTTCTTAATAGCAAACGTTTTGCCCAGGAAAACGCTTGCATATTCTGATATGCGAAATTATTGTTTTCGGTTATAGTGCTCAATGAAAACTCCTGCACAAACTCCGCATTCCACTTTGACTCGTCCGTAAAGACAGTTAAGCCCTCCAAGAATTTGACCTTTTATTGATTCCAGTCATTGCGGCCTGGAAATTTCGTGCGGGTTAGTGGTGAGCCCAGGTCTTCGACAGGATATAGTCAGTGGGCAGCGCTTTAATTTCAGACGGTAGTGCGTCTAGGATGGAACCGTGCCCGAACGATATTTTCTTCCAGAACCCCAGGCGTCAATCTGATGGCGCTATCAGCAGCTGAGTTTTCGATAAAGATATCTATGGGTAAAAAGTCACGAAGAACAGGATCTCATTGCACCTTTTATGCCAGCGGCTGCTGACCTTTGAATTCCGCTTAGCCTTTTAACTGTGCGATCCTTAGTAAGGGCTGGCCACCAGATCGGCGTCCCGTAAGTAATGATTTCACTTATGACCAAAGGAAACTAACCCGATAACAGTATCGTTACATAATAGGCGTAAGCAACCGCCTTGATTCTCTGAGAGTCTAAGTATTTAACCTCGTAGGAGAGGGGGGTGGAAAAGGCGGTATTTTATATGTATTTCCTTGCGAATAGTACCATTTCGGTCTTAGTGGAATTGACCTTGAGTCCACTCTACCTCCCGACAGCTATTCACGAGACAGAGAGCGCTCTATAAGGGTTCACTTAGCATTTGGTGGAGATGCTTGCTCGCTGCTTTGAGTGCAATGTCGTCACGAGCGTGATTCTGAGTAAATCCAATTAACAACGCGTGTTCACAGCCACTTGTACGTTGGCGCATGCGCGTCATCAAATGACAACAACAACGTTCTCGAACAAGCGTGCGTAACCTATGTAAATGCCCATATGTACATATGTATGTATGTACATTATAATTATTATTTTTTTTTTTGCAAAACAGGTTTTTTTAATTTGCTGGCAGAATTGCGATAAAGGCAGTGCAGAAAAATTTTAATAACTTTTTTATAACCGTTCAGTTCTTTTATGTATGCACGAGTGTTATGAATTTTTTCTTTATAATTGACAGCAGACACAAGTTGGGTACATTAAATAAAAACTTGTTGAATTGAAATGTTTAATATGCAAAACGCTGGCGGCAGCTATGCAATAACCAATCAGCTTTTAGTCGGTAAATTTTTGGCTAGTATTTACGCAATATTATGTGAAAACGAAAATTTCTGACTAAAAATTTTAGTCTTTCGCTTATCGATATAAACTTACGGTAAATAAAAATAAAATAAAAAAAAAAACAAAACAGAAGCTATCAGATTATTTTGTAGAAGCAATTATTTATGTGTTTCTAAAAAACATACTGCATAGACTGTTTTTTATTTACTAATAAAGTGTATTAAGTGCAAAGAAAAAACACTTTAAAATTTTCGTTTATTCGACCCTTAGCTTTACGCTATTGGTCCTACTTTCGTTTGGGAGAGATAATTACAAAAAAAAAAATCATTTGACACCTACCATTGAGTTCTTCTCCGCCTTTGTGAATTTCTTGCTCAATTTCAAATTCGTTGCTACAGTCATCGCCTCCTGAACGGTTAAATTGCCATGCAATTGATTATCCTGCATAATGTAAGCGGATAATTTGCGGAAAATACTCAAATTACGTTCGCGTCCATTCATCGTGACGACACCTTCGATGTTCGTTGTTCTGTAAAAAAGAAAGTGAAACAAAAAAATTTAGATTAAAAATTTCTGCTTATAGTACATATGGCGGGATCCCCCCCTTTGTTAAGTCTCGAAAATCCCGGGAATCGAAAAAATCGAAAAAAATAAAATCTTTAATGGATATTGTTGAAGAGTACGAACCAAATCAAATGCTACCCTGCGTTCTTTTTCCCTTGTACTGTTACTTTATCATTCATATCTATGAAATTACTATTGTAACCTTTTGTATT
>NW_023468731.1:0-5763 GCF_013731165.1 Rhagoletis pomonella | reverse complement strand
ATTTTATTAATAACGAAATAATTATATGAAATACCATAAACAAAAAAAGATAATAAAAAAAAATTTAATAAAATAAAATAAAAAATGTTTATGTTAAAATAAAAATATAATTTGTTTTTTGTTATTTTAATGAAAAACTTATTGTGGAAAACCAAGAATAACTTGAAAAAATGGTAGAAGTGATAGCTATTTCGGAAATCACCACATTTCCTCATCAGACTTCTTTCAGTAGGATTCGAGCCGACGATCCCACTGACTCAGCCAGTTGCCTACGCACTGTACTAAGTTCGCCTTGTAAATTATAGTTGCTTTTTCCCACTTTTTCATTTGTTAAGCCAACACAATCAAGCGCAGCTATTCCGCTGCAATTTACACTTGATCATGTGGCTGTTGGTTTTGTTGGTTCTTTGTTAATAATTCTATTTTTAGAATGTTTAACTTTTAGGTTTGCCTCAAGCTCAATACAAATTGTTGAATATTATTGTTAAAAGGCCATAAAATAACAAAAACAAATAACTTAAGGAAGAGCAGACCTAAAAGTTAAACATTCTAAAAATAGAATTGTTAACAAAGTCCCAAAAAAACCAACAGGCACATGATAAAGTGTAAATTGCAGAGGAATAGCTGCGCTTGATTGTGTTGGCATAACAAAAATGAAAATAGTGGAAAAAATCAAACGATAATTTACAAGGCGAACTTAGCACAGTGCGTAGGCAACTGGCTGAGTCAGTGGGATCTTCGGTTCGAATCCTACTGAAAGAAGTCTGAATGTGGTGATTTCCGAAATAGCTATCACTTCTACCATTTTTATACCCGAGCGCACTTGTGCACAAGGGTATTATAACTTTGTTCACATAACGGTTGTTTGTAACAGGCAAAACGAATCGAGATAGATATAGACAAATGTATACATAAATGATCAGAATGAAAAGAGAAATCGATTAAGCGGTGACTGTCTGTCCGTCCGTCCGTCCGTCCGTCCGTCCGTCCGTCCGTCCGTCCGTCCGTCTGTGCACACGATAACTCGAGTAAAAATTGAGATATCTTAACGAAACTTGGTACGTGAACTTCTTTTGGGCGTGGGACGGATGGTATTGAAAATGGGCGAAATCGGATAATAACCACGCCTACCTCCCATATAACGGTAATTTTAAGAAATACGAAAACTGCGATATTTTAGTAACTACTGAAGATAATTCACTCAAAATTGATACTTACAATGAGTTTCAGACGGAAAACATGAATATTATAAATTTTTGGAAAATGGGCGTAGCCACGCCCACTTATGGTTACATGTATATATCTTGGTAACCGCTGCACCAATTTCTTCCAAACTTGGCACAGTTATTGGCCTTCGCACAGCATACCAAATGGCCGAAAATTTAAAAAATCGGACAATAACCACGCCTACCTCCCATATAACGGTAATTTTCAGAAAAACGAAAACTGCGATATTTTAGTAACTACTGAAGATAATTCACTCAAAATTGATATTTGCAATGAGTTTTAGACGAAAAATAAGAATATTACAAAATTTTGGCAAATGGGCGTAGCCACGCCCACTTATGGTTACATGCGTATATCTTGGTAACCGCTACACCAATTTCTTCCAAACTTGGCACAGTTGTTGGTCCTGGTACAGCATACCAATTGGCCGAAAATTTCTAAAATCGGACAATAACCACGCCCACATCCCATATAACGGTAATTTCGAGAAATACAAAATCTTCGATAAATCAGTAAATATTGAAGCTAATTTATTCAAAATTGATGATTGCAACAATTCTTTACCAAGAAATACGTTTATGACAAAATTTTGGAAAATGGGCGTAGCACCGCCCACTTGTGATCACATATATGTATCTCGCTAACCGTTCTAGCAATTTGTACCAAGCTCGGTATGGTTATTGTGCTTGCCACATAAAAGCAAACCGTTGAAAATTGTTGAAATCGGACTAAAATTTAGGCCGCTTTTCATATAACGGTAAATTTCAGATATGCTTGAAATTTCAATATTTCGAAATATAAGGACGCTAATTTACTTAAAATGTATACACCCCGGCTTATCATGTAGCGGTAGCTTTCGGAAAGGTGGAAAACATATATTTAATACTTGCGCCGGGTATTTAATGTTCGGCTCCGCCCGAACTTAGACTTTCTTACTTGTTTCTAATTATTGTTGCTTTTCCACAATAAGTTTTTCATTAAAAACGGCCCGAAGCTCAATAAAAATTGTTGAATAAAAATATAAAAAAAAAAAAAATATTGTTTGGAATCTCTTGGAGTGGGGACCGAACCTGGGTGCTATTGCGTTTACTACTTCAACAACAAAAGTTAGAACCTTATTTTACCATTTTAGATCCGCGTTCTCCTCATTTTAAAGTTAAAATTCTGTTTTTGCCATAAAATGCGTTTTAAGTTTACTATGACAGAGTTAAAATGGTGATTACAATAAAACACAATTTTAATCGTTAAAACCTTTTTCTAACTTCTCTATGACTAGGGCCAGTTATTTTAAGAAGTCTCTTACAAAAGCTGCGATAGAAATTTAATATTAAACTCATATGACTTATATGTATGTACATATTAATTTTCCACATGTTTAATGGAATATATTTACCACATAGTATAATTAATATTGTATTAGTTGCACACTAAAAACAAATGTTATGCGGTTGTGTCTCGTTTTATGTTATTTAATAATAAAATCGTGAATTGTCTGAAAAAATAACCTTCCGTTTTTATCCAGGGAAAAAGCTTATATATAGCCGTTTCTAGCCGATTTTTTTGCTCGTCTAGCCGGTCTTCTCGAAAAATTCTGCCACTTCACTATTGTAAGTTGCACTTCAGGAGCAAAGTAGCCAACTCATTTTTGAGAATTCCCCGATTTCGACAATGAAATTCCCCGATTTTGCCCGAAATTTCGTAAAATTCCCCACACATCTCCAGATATCATCCAGATCCTTATTTACACAAAAAATCTATATATATATATGTATATAACACACGAAGGCATTTTTATGTTCAGCATAAAAGATCTGCACCGTTCGTTCGATTTTCAAAAATGGCAATTAAATTAAAATTTTTCAATAATCAATACCATCAAGTCCGTACCGTTCGTTCGATTTTCAAAAGTGAGGTGTGAAATTAAAGGGCTCGGGCTGTAGATGTGCAATAAGGATTTATTTTTTTGAAACGAGTTGCCACCTTTTAAAAACTTATCTATATTCAAATTATTAAAAAAAAAAAATGTATCGATTATTAAAAACAGGTATTAATCGAAAGGGTTTGGAAAAGCTTTGTTTTTTTAACTTAACTATAGGAGGGTTGCTACCTGTTTAAAAATAAAATTCAATTTGAATTAAGGTAAATAGGTAAGAGAAGTATGGTTTTAAGAAGGTAATAGTTTGAAAATATTTTGAACAAGGTTGCCACCTGCTTGAAATGGCGAATTTAATTAACTTATACACAAATTATATGAAACATCAAAATATTAATGTCAAACGAAAGTGTGTTAAGAAATCTTATTTTCAACGCTAAGACTATTTTTGAGGTGATGAAAAAGGGTTACCACCTATTTAAATAGTTGTATTCAAAGTATTTATTAAGTTAAATTAATTATTAAAATTTGGGTATCTATCTAAGGGGGTTTCAAAAATCTTTACTTCTGAACCATATTTAGTGGAGTTGCCACATGTTTAAAAAATCAAGCTCAACTTAATTTGTCACTTAAATAAAATATGTGTCGCAATATTAGACAAAGAAGCCTTAACAAGAGTTTAGCTTGAATATACTTTTCGAGAGGGCTACCATTTGTTTGAAAGGTTTAATTTAATCAACTAACGCAAAACTTATGTGAATTATGTAAATACGGGAGTCAAACGAAAGAGTGTTAAGAAATATTTAGTCTGAATAATTGGAACGTTTGAGAAGGGCTGCCACGTGTTTAAAAAGTTACTTTCAAATTATTCATTAAGTTTCGTATCAAACGAAATGGGTTTGAAAACTCTTTATTTCTGACCTTCATTTAGGAGGGTTGCAACGTGTTTGAACAATCAAATTCAAATTAGTTCATCTGCTATTGAAACACACGTATATCACAATGTTAGGCGAAAGGGATTTAAGAAGATTTTAGTTTGAAATAACTTTTGAAAAGGACCTCCACCTTTAGTGGTGATTTGAAATTTGATGAAATTATAAACCTGCACTATGCGAAACCTCTCTTCACTAAAAACGGCTAGATGGATTTAAGTGTATTCATAAGCCAAACCAAACTTGTATAAAGTTAGTTAACAAATAAAGTATAAAAAAGGTTTATATCGCACACCGTCTTCAAAAGAGTCACAACTCAAAGTTTAGCACTTTTGAAATTATGCGCTAAATATGTACACAGAGCTTTTATTTACCTTTCAGAAAAAGCTGGAGCAAATTTTTGTTATAATTTGTTAAAAAAAACCTAAGGTAAAGTCGCTCTTGCCCATATGATTATCATGCGCTTAGAAATAGTTTTTCGCATTTTCTGGCAAACGTATTATTTTGAGTTGTGACTCGGTGTGCGATATAATATTTACATATTTACATAGAGTGGTCGGCAAAATTTTAGTCGCACCAAATTTTGCCAAGTTTTCACAACTATTTTTTTTTGGTTATATAATTTTAGTAATTTTTTATAAATATATAGTTCACTCTTTAACGAAAAGTGTATAAATCCAAGTTTCATACTTTTTACAATATTTATAATAAATCAACATTCGTAAAAAGGTCGACCTCTTAAATAGATTTTGTAGCAAGGTTTTGAGTATGCAGTTTAGAAACTCACTCAATTCTAGTGCAAGTTTCAAGTGGGTAAAAATTTTCGTTTTAGATTTTTTTTGCCGAAGCTGTTGCGGTTTTCTTCCTTTTAAAAATAACTTGTGGTTATTCGTTATATGAAAGCAAATGCGACAAAGAAATTTCTAAAAAATCAACGGTAATTTTTAGCCGTTTGAAACTTTGTTGTACTAGAATTGATCGAACTGGAATTCCCCACAAAAAAATGTGCATTCCCCGATTCCCCTCGCAAACTGAAATCCCCCGCAAATCGGGAATTCTCCACGAGTTGGCTTCCCTGTTCAAGAGTCCCATACACATATACACATACATATTCGTATCGTACTGATATTGAGGCATATGCGTTTTATGATAATCCCTCCAACAACACCATATCCCTTCAATTGGCGCTCTACTCTCATCTGTATTGCTCAGTTATTTTAAGTTTTTCTGCTATTTATTGCCTTTATTTTATTTTATTTAAGTTGTTCGCTATGTGTGTACGTCCGACTGCGTTCACCTTGTCCAGTTGTGGGTTTAAACAACCCGGCATTTGTTCAGTCTTGCACATCGGTGCACAATGGGCCATGAGCGGAAAAAATTTTATTTGTGCTAATTGTATTTGCTAGCTATTTATATTAATTATTTATACTACACCCTTTGGGTGATCCGGTTTTACAAGATTTGGCAGCAAATAAAAATTTAAGTTTGAAAGCTAAGCCAATAAATCACGGGACTGAATACATATTTATGTATTTACATTAGGGTGATTGAAAAATATTGATTTTCAAGAATTCCATACCATTTCCACGAAAAGTTGTTTTTTCATAAAATACATGGAAAACTTTGAGCGCTTTGAGCGACCTCTAAATATTTTTTGTTTTCAAAATAAAAAATGTGAGTCTATTTTTTTCGATATAGAATAATCCTAGGGGGTGAGAGCATTAAAATTCC
>NW_023468730.1:1092-5763 GCF_013731165.1 Rhagoletis pomonella | reverse complement strand
ACAACGATTGTAAAATCGATTAATTCATCGATAAATACAACAATCTTCAGTATCGATTATTGTACATATCGTTAACAATATAAATGACTAAATCGATAACAAAATCAATTATTTAATCGTTTATTATGCCGATAACAATATCCATTATTGTATCGATAACAATATCGATTATTATATTGGTTATTATATCCATTGAAATAGCGGCTATTTAATCAATAACAGTGTCGATAACAATATCGATTATTTTATCGATAGCAATATCGATTATTATATCGATAAAAATATCGAGTTTTATATCGATAACAATATCGATCTTCATCCTCATCCTTTTCTTCATATTTATCTTTATTTTTGCATATTCCTCTTCACCTTTACCTTAAATTGTTTAGATTTACTTTGATCTTCGTTTTGCCTGTACCTCTAGGCATCTTTGTTTTTTTTTTTTATTCTCAATCCGCTAAACCGCTGAGAAACATTTCCATGTGCATTATTCCCCTTGAATTTGACAATTTACTCCCAACCAACCAACTGCCGCTAAAGCAGTTTCACTTCATAAATTCAAGAAATGCTCTTACCCTTTCAGTTACCCTACTTCTTATGTATCTGTCATTGTCTCCATTTTCGTCTTTATCTTCACTTTTGCCTTCTTTTTTTGACTTCATCTTCATTCATTCATTTCTTCATCTTCATATTTATCTTTATTTCAAAGCTTAATTTCAAATGTGTAGTGAAACAATAGGCGAAACATGTCAAATTGAACATGTTGCAGCAACATGTATACACAATTCGAAAATGTTTAAATGACGGTTTTGGCCGTAATTTTCAATAAATTGTAAAACCATAAAAACTCTGCTTATCTACGGAAAACTGCCTTTCCAACGGTGTTCTTGGTTTTGAAATCGGTTCGGTAGAATCGCCAAACGAACGGAGACAAAATTTATGTTAGCGTATTAATATATATATATATTACTGAGTATGTATATTACCATAAAAAACGTTGCTAGTGTCAGTTATATACTTATTTACTTATAAAAGTATAAAGGAATTACGATTATTATGTACTTTGGTACGTACCAGACATCTGCAACGGGTGCATAATTTTTGTGTATACTCGATCATCTAACAAAACCCGTTTTTGATCATTCTCTGTATACGAGCAGAAGTATTGTTCGTTAGCGACTGAGCTCAAGACGAACATGTTGGCCACAACACCCGATTGCTTTTCATACATACTTGATTGGGTTCGGGTGCTTTGCAGCTCAATATACCCGGGTGTTCGAGTTACAACCCGAGTGTGCACAAAATTTTCTTGATTGGCTTATGGCGTTTTCGTTTCTACAAAAAATGTTGCCTTCTCATCGCGCTCTTCCTAGTGTTTGTGCGTAGAGGGCAAAGAGAAGGTTGCATCATCACAACGCCTACATCCATGTAGGTATTAAATGTGTCTAGATCGGCAATGCCCAAGCCCTATGCACTCGGTGCACATTTATTTTTTGTAAAAGTACTTATGTACCTACATAGTTTTAGGCTGTGTGGTCTAATATATACACACACAGTTCAGAACCCCCACATATGAGGTAATGGTCGGTCCGGTGGCGTTTCCAAGGTTCCGTCTAAAATTCTTTTACCAAAGGCCTTTCTACTAAATATACCGCCATCGCTTTGAGAGCCAAATGATCCAACGTTAACATAGGTGGACACATAATTGGCATCACTAGCCGCTAATAGTGTGATGCTAAACCTTTTTTTTGTAATTAAAATAAAGTGAGCCACTTTTTCTTGGACGGAACATATTAATATGCTTGCC
Source organism: Rhagoletis pomonella (assembly GCF_013731165.1). Classification (NCBI taxonomy): domain Eukaryota; kingdom Metazoa; phylum Arthropoda; class Insecta; order Diptera; family Tephritidae; genus Rhagoletis; species Rhagoletis pomonella. Next base: position 3,956 of record NW_023468730.1, on the reverse strand, counting down.
ATCAATTGCTCCCACGCGATTTGGTATTCCAGTTTTTATGAAAAAATCATCAGCAATTTTCCGCAGTTCTGTGACATTTGGTGGAGAAACGTAAACAGAACCGAGCTCAACCCACAGTGCATCACATGTTTTATAAATTATTTTTCGCACAGTAGAAATGCCAAGCTTATACGCCCAAGCCAGAACTTGTACATTACATCCTTGAGCCAAATACCTGTAACATAAAATTTCGGCGTGTGACAGGGATGACATTCAAGGATTAAAAATCAGTTGTTGTACTTTAGATGCAGTAAGATTTGCAGGTTTTAGAGAACTTAGTCCGAAGTCATAGGAACAGCGTTCTGCCACGTTTAGACATAGCTGATAAAAACCGGGAACTTTTTCCTGTAACTTTGGACAAAAACCTGCAAACCTTACTAGAACACTAATAATAATACTTACAAAAGCGTTACCAATAACCGTGATTCAACCCCAATTGGGGGTCGACGAGACATTCGCTGCAATTTTTCTCTTAAAATTGAAAGAAGTAAATTTTATGTTGCAACCGACATGCGAGTAGCTTTGAAAAAATGCTCCTCATCTTGTGCTTCCAACTGTTTAGCACAAGTTTTGAAAAATCCCAGGTCTTCGCGCGATATATTCAGCGTCGTTTTTGGCAGATTTTGACCGCCTTGTATTTTGCGTAGGCTTTTTTTACACATTCGATGTGCTTTATAGCAATTATAGTAAATTTTGAAAATAGCTCTTGAAGCTCCATTTCGCGTAAACAAACACAAAAATACTTATTAACGTGGAATTTTCTTGAATATGTAGGAGCAGGGACTCCTGCTAGCTTTTACATGTCACGAGCACTTTTCTTCCCCGTTTTTTTTACAGTGATTCCGAAAATCAAGTCAATTTTTTTCTCTATGGATAACTTTCTGTGATATTTGCAATTTACCGTTATTCAGCTAAAAAAAGGGTAGTTCCACTTAATCACGTATGTATATCTTTCGAACCAATTGAACAATCGTAATACGAATTAAAGATAATCAAATTCTCCATAAACCTTAATACATCACTCTTCGACAGGCCTGATGGTTTCTGAGAAACTAATTAATAGTTCCACATTTTTTGGTTTTTGATGAAAAAATTAAAAAAGTTTACATTTTAACAGGAGAACAATAAAAAAAAGCGATTTTTCTGTATTTTTTTATTTTGTAAGAAAGCCTGTTCCATTACAAAATAAAATTATAGTTTAAAAAACTAAAACCTCGCTATTATAATATCCATTCGTACTGTCATCAGGTATGTAACTTGAGAATAGAAATCGCTGCATCTTTTAGGCGCATCAATATTACATAGTTACATCCCGAGCTAATAAAAGGGAGGTAACAAGTAATTTTTAGCAAAAAAAAACCGACTTCAACTCTTATATAAAAAAAATATATATATATATGTATCTCATGATCCTCTGATCGGATCTTAACCAGATTAGTATGGGACGACCTCTGAGACACTACCTTTCCGATGCAAAAAGAATTATCGAAATCGGTGGTCCAAAGTTATGCTGTAACATACATAAAAAAAAAAATAAAAAATATTCCGACGAACTGATAACCTCCTCCTTTTTTGGAAGTCATTTAAAAATGAAGCTACCAATGAAGAAAATCGATGGATAAATAAGAAAGGAATGGGTGGCGAAATGAATAAGCAGAAAAGAGAGTTACTCAGGTGTACACGGTGTATGAGTAGCATTATTTCCTGCTCATTTTTTCATACAAAAGATCTGTGTGCCTTTTTTATTTGACCTTCTTTATTTATCCATCGATTTTGTTCATTGGTAGCTTGATTTTTTTTGTAACAGAAGAGGCCGTAGCACAAATGAAAAAATTGACACAGCATCTTATTTTTTATTTTGTTTTTTATGTTAAGGTTTGAATTTGTTAATTTTTACAAAACATCTGGAATAATTAGCTAATTTCTCAGAACTATGGGCTACAAAACTGAATACTCAAAATATTTCAAAAAGATTAAAAAAAAACTCGAAACTTTTACGAAAGTTTGTTGATTTTTGTTTATTGTTGCACAAAAATTGGACTTTCGATTTATACGGTTTTTGTTAAAGTATAAACTGTACTTTTATATATGTAAAAGCACACTCAAAACTTTCAAGGACAACTTCAGGATCATCGGAAGCAACCTCAGGATCCCCATCTGAATAGTTTGCATTGATTTCGATCGTCTCATTTAGTCCTTTTCCTTCTTCCATTATTACTTTTTTATAAGCGTAGTAGTCCCTAGAATAAATGTGTTTAGCTTCGTAGTGCAAATTCAATTGAATTTTCAAACGCAGTTCAATATTGAATATCGCTCGTATTCCCAACTTCCATCAGTTCCGTATATGAATATACACACTCACACACATTATAATTCAAGGTTCGTACTCGGTAGAGTTTTCAACTCTCACCTCGCTCTCAACAACACCGAAACCAATTGAAATGAAAACAAGTAAGAAAGTCTAAGTTTGGGCGGAGCCGAACATTAAATACCCGGCGCAAATACTAAATATATTGTTGTGTGTCTACAAATAATTAGTAAGTAAGGTAAGTAATGTAAACACACATGTGACTGCAATATTATATAATAACGTTCTTAACAACAACGTTAAGAATGCAAGCAAAAAAGAGTTATGACTCATATATATGTTACAAATTGGGCAAAGCGTTAGCGGCCACTAGCTTTGTAGAAACGATCATATTGCAGCTTGCACATGTGGGTCACTTTTGTGAAGACATTTGTAGTGTTGTATTTCCTCAAGACGATGAACTTTGTAGAGCAACTGTGAAACAATTGGTTTCACAATTGATATTTCTCAATATATG
>NW_023468730.1:0-1082 GCF_013731165.1 Rhagoletis pomonella | reverse complement strand
TTTTTTCAAGTACTAATTAGAAGATCTGAGATGCGAGAGTTCACCACTGAGATCAAGGAGTTCGCCGCACCAATTTTAACTACCATATTCTATAGTGAAGTGAGAGGTTTGTGGCAAATTTACATAAATTAGCTGCCGTTGGTGATATATATTAGCAAATTTACGCGGTCAGCTTATGAGTACTGTGGCGTTTGCTGCAAAAATGTAGCTTGTTTTTTGCAATTTTTTGCGCTGATTCAGTGGATGGGGTGGTATTTTAGTATTAATAAAATTTTATTTTTATTGTTGTTTATTAAAACATATATCGCTAGCTTAGAGTGAAAAGTTGCTAAGTCCTATTTTATAAATGTTACAGCAGAGGAAACAAAAAAATTCTTATAGCCAATTTCTTCAAGCATTTCGCAAAACTTTGAATACAACATTTTGGCTGTTTAAAGGAAAGCAAAACTTCATATAGGGATTCGAACTTTATTCAAAGATTTCATGCTATGTATTTTGGGCTTATCGGATTTTCGGTGCTTCTTTTGGACTTTTGGAAAATTTTCCTTTCATTGAATTTAAACGAGAATAAATAATACGAAATACCTCCATCCTTTTCGATACAATACATTTTTAATTTCTCTAGCCTCCTGTATCAAAATATGAGTTTTCATAAAAAGTGGACTTGGAAACTTTTCAATCTAAGCTAGCGAAATGGACATAAGTACGTATATAAGTATTTTTGCATATACAAATCCATCATTTATTTATAGCTACATATGAGTAGTCCACTTGCAAAGTGCGCTATGTAGATTTTTTCGATTTTTATCTTTTGGTAGGTAACGTACCAGTATTTAAAGTACTTTCATGTCCACTAAAAACCCAGTTCAAAATCTTTCTTTATTCTGAACAAGTATGAAAGTCTAAGTTCGGGCGGAGCCGAACATTAAATACCCGGCGCAAGTATTAAATATATGTTTTTTCACCTTTCCGAAACCTTCCGCTAGATGGTAAGCCGGGGTGTATCAATTTTGAGTAAATTAGCGTCCTTCAATTTCGAAATATTGAAGTTCCAAGCATTTCTGAAATTTACCGTTATATGA
>NW_023468729.1:0-5764 GCF_013731165.1 Rhagoletis pomonella | reverse complement strand
AAATATGAATACGTCGACGTTTTGACGATTTTAGTTATCTATATTTTTTATACCAAATCTTTCTTATTTTTTTTATAGAAATACGATTCGTTCAACAGCAAAAACCACAAAAGTCAACTTTTTTAATTTCGTATAGAACTCTAGAAAATTCAAAAAATACCAAAAAAAAAATTTAATGAAAATTTTAAATTTTTCAATAGAATTTCTTAGATTTTGAGTATGCAGTTTTATAGCCCATTAAACTTTATTCCAATAAGGTGCAGCTTTCAAGTTTCTAAAGATTACCGTTGATTTTTGAGTTTTTTTTGCCGACGGTGTTGCGCATTTTCTTTCACATAAAAATTGATTTCGTTCATGTGTTATATGGAAGAAAGTGTGCAACACCATCGACAAAAAAAATTCTCAAAAATCAACGGCATACTGAAAAATTTTATAAGAAATTGAATTAAGAGTTTTTAAAATTTTATGAAAATTTGTTGATTGTTTTTGCATCTTCCGTAGTTCTGTATGAAATTAAAAAAAGTGTTCGTGTGGTTTTTGCTGTTGAATGAATCACTTTTCTTTTTCAAATTATAAAAATTTGGTAGGGAAAATATAAATAAATAAAATCGTCACAACGTCAGCGTATTCATATATTTTGACGCTGACTGTATATGTATGTGTTTGACTTACATCGATTAACTTTTTCCCATGAGTTATTTACATTTAAAGTGGCTTCGAAATTTAATTAACAAACGCTGAACGCATTTAAAAAGTGAAAATTTTCATAAATCGCGCCCAAATTTTTCCTTCCATTCCAGCTTTGCTTTTTACACCAGCGCTTTGTTAGAGTTTAGATATGCCGGCGAGATTTGTACGTAAGCAGAGGTGATAAAAGTTTAAATAGTTTACTGTTACAGTTACAACAGTTAGTTTATAGTAAAACCATAATTTAGCCGTAAAATGGATTTAAATTTTTCCGATGAAATTGAAGCGTTATTTTATGATTCGATCAAAATTAGTCGTCATTTTTGCATTTCTATTTTTTAAATAAAAAATAATCATAATTTTTGCTTATTATTTTTTGCGATCATATTAAATTTACTTTGATTTGTTTGTTATTTTAAGATTTATTTTTTTTTTTTTATATGATAACGGATTAAAATCGGTCATAAAAAATATTCTCCACTATAACGTTAAAAAGTTGTTGCAAAAAAATAAAAAAAACACAAAGTAACGATTAAGTTTACCGAAAAAATAAGAAATCCAAATTTAACGATAATTCTTGATCGAAAAAAAAAACCATTTTTCAATGATCTGGAAGTAAAAATGTGTATATAACTGTGAGGAATATTTGTTTACATGATTTTCGCGACAGGGCCAATTAATTTTACAAACGCAGTTTATAAATTTTTTTCTTTTGAAATTTTAAAGAACTCTTATATCTCGTGCAAACTCAATTTAGCTACACTTAACCCTTAAAAGCTATATGGTTGTAATAACACCCAGGTCTAAGGAACTTTAAAGTAAATGTTATTTTGTTACTAACCTGACGAAATTAATTACGTCAGAAATCGAAGTAAAGCCCAAGGCATATAAATGATTTTTTTCTTCAGACTTAGAACACAATTTTTCCTGCGATATAAAAAAAATTAGGATCGAGCGCTATCAGTTTGTTTGAACTAAACTAGCTTAGCTTGTTTGCTTACTTATACTACAATAGACAACAGCGCCTAGGGCGGATTAGACTGCAAACCCGCCACTGCGTTGTATGTAGTACATCTGCCGTTCAAGCGCTTTACTATCACACTGTTTACCTTACACACAACAAAAGTAAAAAAAAACACAGAACAAAAAAATTCACTTGCTTTGAAGGTCAGCATTCGTAGCTACACACATACATATGTACAACATCATTCAACTGCTGTTATGTTGCTCAAAAGGGTGGGATTTCGCCTAAGCTCATCCCTTGGAAACCCGCAATGTTTGCTTCATAAATTTAAACAATCACGTTCTGTTTATTGCGTTTCATAATTATTTACGTAGTTCAGATAGATGTACATACATAAGTCGCCTGAAATAATTTGAAAAATCTTCTTTGGATTTTGCACGGGGTGGGGAGCGAACCTGTGTGCTGCCTTCTCAAACCCAGCGGATGCGGCAACCGACTACTACTACTAGCGCATTTTAACTTTATTTTTTATTTTACTTTAATTTTTCATTTAATTTCACTTTTTAGTTTGTGTATATACGATTTTTATACCCGAGTGCACTTGTGCACAAGGGTATTATAACTTTGTTCAAATAACGGTTGTTTGTAACAGGCAAAACGAATCGAGATAGATATAGACAAATGTATACATAAATGATCAGGATGAAAAGAGAAATCGATTAAGCCATGCCAGTCTGTCCGTCCGTTGGGATATCTTAACGAAACTTTGTACGTGCACTTCTTTCGGGCGTAGGACGGATGGTATTGAAAATGGGCAAAAGCGGACAATAACCACGCCTACCTCCCATATAACGGTAATTTTGAGAAATACGAAAACTGTGATATTTTAGTAACTACTGAAGATTATTCACTCAAAATTGATCTTTACAATAATTTTTAGACCAAAAATAAGAATATTATAAATTTTTGGAAAATGGGCGTAGCCACGCCCACTTATGGTTACATGTGTATATCTTGGTAACCGCTACACCAATTTCTTCCAAACTTGGCACAGTTTTTAGCCTTGCTACAGCATACCAAATGGCCGAAAATTTTTAAAACCGCACAATAACCACGCCCACATCCCATATAACGGTAATTTAGAGAAATACGAAATCTTCCGATAAAGCAGTAAATATTAAAGCTAATTTATTCCAAATTGATGCTTGCAACAATTCTTTACCAAGAAATACGTTTATGATAAAGTTTTGGAAAATGGGCGCGGCCCGCCCACTTATGACCACATATATGTATATCGGTAACCGTTCTATCAATTTGTACCAAACTCGGTATTTTTGTTGTGCTTGTCACATAAAAGCAAAACGTTGAAAATGATTGAAATTGGACTAAAATAACGGCCGCTTTTCATATAACGGTAAATTTCATAAATGCTTGAAACTGCAATATTTCGAAATTTAAGGATGCTAATTTACTCAAAATTGATACACCCCGGTTTACCATGTAGCGGTAGCTCTCGGAAAGGTGAAAAACATATATTTAATACTTGCTCCGCCCGAACTTAGACTTTCTTACTTGTTTTAATTTTGTTTTACTTTGTTTAATTCTATTTCAATTATTTTTTGTATTATTTGAATTTATTTTTAATCTTTTTAGTTGTTTTTAATTAAAATAAGTTTATTTATTTTCATTACATCTTGTATTATTTAGCTTGTGTTTTATATTTTATTAATATTTTATTGATTTATTTTATTTTATTCTATTTCATTATCTCTTATACATATTTGATTTTTTTTATTTTTTTATTTAATTTAATTTAGTGTTATTCGTTACTTCTTGCTTTTTTTTAATTGTATATTACATTTCGTTATTTATTATTAATTTTATTTTATTTCATTTGATTTTGTTTCAATTATTTATGGTTATTTGAATTTGTTTTATTTTTTTTACTATTCTTTAATTAAATTAAATATATTTTTTTCACTATTTGTATTTTTTTTAGTTTGCATATTATATTTATTGTTGTTTAATATTTTATTTTATTTTATTTTATTTTATTTTATTTTATTTTATTTTATTTTATTTTATTTTATTTTATTTTATTTCCTTTTTGGTTTTTAAATTTTATTTATTTTTCAGTTATCAATTCGTCGGAATACATATATGTTTTTATTTATTTCTTTTTTTTTTACGTATGTTACCGCATAACCTTGGGTCACATTAACCGATTTCTATAATTCTTATTTTAAAGGAAAGGTGTTACCTCAAAGGTGGTCCCATACTAATTTGGTTTAGATCCGATCATTGGATCTTGAAGAAATTAACGATAATCTTCAATTTTTATATGGGAACTGAAGTCGGTTGTGTTTTTTGCTTAAAAATTACTTTTTTAAATTTTCAGCTCATTCACGTAGTTTGGTAATTTTTTAATTATTCTATTCATACCTCACTCAGGCTCTACTTTGTATTCTATGTAAATAATTGCCCACTCAAAATCAAAATTGTTTTTACAGTATTACCAATTACGTAATGTAGCAACTTGTTACATATCTTCAAGGTGGTGTGGGTGTTAATCTCTATTATTGTTTGTTTATTATGTTTGTCTAACTTACATTGTATGTACATACATACGTACATACATATACATATGTAAGTAGGCATATCGGATGGCGAAAAATAAAAACACTACGAAAAATGAAATAACCCAGCAAGCAATTCGTTATCTTTTTATAGAAAGGCACTATCTTACATTTTTATTTCTTTGTAGAAATTGAAAATGTAATAGCAACTTAAGTTCTTTAGTTGAAAATTTCTTAAAAACGTAATTTTAATTGAGGATTTAAACTAAAAATAAATGAGAGAATTCAATAAGTTGTTTCTCGATCGACCTTTTTTCACTACACATCGCTCTGCAGAGACTCAATCCACGACCTAATTTTCTTCAAGACAGGAAGCGCCAATGGGATTCCATGTATATCGATCACATCAGAGAATTCTTAAGCCAGCAAGTGGCATTAAAGACCCCACGCGGTTAGAGAATGGGCCTTATGCATAAAAAGTGAGCTCAAGCGCACAAGAATTTGTACTGAAAATCGAGTCGCGAGCTTAAGCTCACTTTTTGTGCATGAGTAGATGTGAATCGGACCAGTGTACTGAGGACCTGAATACTGCGAAAGAAGTGATAATTTAAAGGATTTAAAATGTATTAAAATTATATTATATATTAGCACAAGCTAATATGCCAATGGGTACTAAATAAATCGAGCTTAGAATAGCTAAATCATTGGCCCGATGATCCAAGACGGCATTCCACATACTCTTAATCATGGCCTTGCTAATAGTACGGGTGAAGAAACTTGACAATAACAGCTCTGTTGATTCTTAGTAGGTTTTTTATTTTTACTCTGAAGCAAATTGAGTGCGGACACGTTTTATACGATAAAAGAGTAGTGTGATAGGTAATATTTTTGGTGCAGGTGTTAGCAATGATAACCCCGGAAATTACAGTGCCTTTTAAAGGCCAGTTTAGATCACGTAAATTGCGTTCATATTTAAAACCTGGCTGACATTTGATTGGCTAATCCTAATTTAAACAAGCTAGCTCGAGCGTTTAAACTAAGTTTAAACCGCAGGTAGATTTAATGGGGAACTGTAAAACTGGCCGTTTACTGTTGTTAAACTTACAGAAATTGGATCAAGTTCAATGTTGTATGGAACTACATGGCCTTATATGAATGTACCTAAGTAAACGGTTGTGAAAAGAGATACAAAAACGATACATAAAAATACTTGAAGACATAAAAATTAAAATTGTTGGTCTGAAAATTTTATATGTATGTACTTATGTATTTATGTAGGTATTCAACAGTATTAGTAATCCCTTTATACATACCAACACATCCCTTCAATTAAGTTTCTTTGTTGTACGTGTATGTATGACTTCATGTTTGTATGGGTTTGTATGTATATGTATATAGTACAAGCCCCCTGCTCTAAATAAACAATAACATACATATATAGATATAAACACTTACATACATATGTACATATTATGAAAGACAATCTTCTATACATTAATATTATACTTATATACATATATATCTATGTACATATAGT
>NW_023468728.1:0-5764 GCF_013731165.1 Rhagoletis pomonella | reverse complement strand
GTTTTAAAATATTTTAAATAGATTTGGCTCACAAACGCCTCTTTAGACGGTCGCAACTTTTTAATGAATCTGTAGACAAATTTCTTAAATATATTTTATATCAAAATATATTCGAAAGGCTAATAAACTTAAACTCTCTTAAACATTTGCTACTCCTGGCCAGTTTACTAAGCTCTCATCCTCTGACGAATCGTTGACCCAGAACTCGTTGTACTCATTTTACCACGTTTTTATAAACTTGCTTTCTTTTTTACTTCATTTTAATTAGAACAAATTTACATAAATATGTATAAGCACACTATTTAGTTTGCTCGATTTGTAAACAAAGCTTCTCAGCGGTGAAAAATATACTATTGTGAACAACCTGAACGAGCGAAATTCACAATAGCGCTATTCTTCATCGAATGAACGCCATAATACCAAATGAAAATTCGTTCGCTCAGCACTTTCGACCACAGTCGAAAATCGAATGCAACTCATAATAGGGGCCTGTATGTTAAAATGTTTGCCAAAGTAACTACTTCATACGGTATGATCATGATTCAACAACTACAGGTTGTAGCAATCGTACAAAAACAACATTTACCGTTGGTATGAACTCCTTATGTCATCAACATCTTTATCTATTCATATTCGTATGTATATGTATACCCTGCATACCAGGATTTCATAGAATCCTGAAAGGTTTCACAATTTTTTTAAGAATTTTCTTTAAGAAATGGTACAGAAATTTCTCTACTAGTTCTTGTCAACTGCTTCATATGTTTTTCTTTACAGATTTCTAAAAGAATCGTAACAAATTTCCGACACTCTTAAAGATTTCGGGAGCATTTGTTTGCAGGGTATATATATACGTATATGTGTATGTATACGTGGATAAGCACGATCCAGAAAATAAAGGTCGCGCCATTCGCGGACCGCTAACCCTCTCTTCGTCGATTTGACAGCGTCCACCTAATCGCTGACGTCATAAAATACTTTTGTTTACATTCCCTGTTGCCAACTTCATGCTTTTCGCACCAAATTTAGTGGATATTCAAAACGCGAAAATTTTTGAGTTGGGTGCTTGGCGCGTTTTTGGTGCTTTTGTTTTTAATTTGAAGATACCAAATTAGAAAATCTTAAAAAAATGGAAGCAAAATTCATAGCAATCGTAAGTGTGGTAAGCAACTTTACAAAAATTTAAACAAAATCATGGCACAGTGACAATCATAAGCGACAACAAAATATGTGACAGCACCTTCAATCATGCCAGAAAAAATCAACCGTCGTGCAAGAAACATTGGTTTTATTCATTTGAATCGGCATCCTTACAATAAAATTATGTATGCATATAAAGTCTATAAAATACACCAATAAAAATTTGGTGCTTTTTCAAATTCAAAATTTGGCAATACTGGCTTTTGTCCGATGCTTCCTCTTTTTCTTGTCGAGTTCGTCTTGCTCTCTCATTCTGGTATTTATTGACGTCACGGCCAGTTGCTCTCAGCTCGATTGGCGCAATCTTGTATTCTATCATTCTTGGTGGATAAGTAAATAAAGCAAAACGGACGATAATTTGACACAAGCATGCGCATAACAAGAAGCATAGCTTCTATCGCTATCACCTGTAATTGATGCGCCTTGCGGTATGATTTGCACATTTAATTTTGTCCTTTTCATCTTCGTTTGTGCTTACGTTCGTATGTACATAAATGCCAAACTCCTATTTATCTAGGCTTATGTATTTCAAGCCGTTGCAGTATTTATCGTTGTTTCCATTACCCTTTAATCGCAGCAGTTTAAGCGGTATGTATGTATGTATGTTCTATGTACCTGTATATACCTATTACATTTGTTAGCTAACCGCAATCACGATTGAGAGAATACAAAGGTTGCGCCGATCTCGGACCGCTATTCCTCTCTTAACAAATTTGACAGAATCGTTGTTTGCATGACGTCACACTGGTGCAACTTGTTTACGTTTTCCTTGCAACATTTTTTCTTCTTCTTCCATTCTTGCTCACGTTTTGGCATTTCTCTCTCGCAATTGCACCAGTGTGACGTCACACAAAAGTTATTCTCAAAAATCCTCTCTGAACGGCGCAATCTTGTATTCTATCATTCTTGAACCGCAATGCGTCAATCGCTGTTTCTCCTTGTGCGCACATTACACTGCGTTTATACACGGAAACTTTTGTCGACGCGATTTTTCACATTCCCTTTTGGTGTTGCTCATTTCATTTACACACCATGATTTTTGTGTATGGAATTGTTGTTGTCAGCTGTGAATCGCTAAATCAATTTACACAGACGAATGACAGCACAAAGCGTGTTGCCCGAGCACGAGCAACTCGGTGTCCCTCTCCTTTCCTCGTCACGCTCTCTCCTACAAACGTCGAGTTGCGGCAACAAAAATCGCCGTGTGTAAATGAGCACTAACTTGCCAAAATTTAACGCAGCAAGAAAAGCAGTTCAGTCGTCGAACAATCGAGAAAAGCGAAGGACACACTGCGGTAAGTACTACTGTTTGTACATGTATATATGCAGACATAACCCTTGGAATTTATAGAAATAAACCAAGTCCAGCCAGAATAACTGAAGGAAGTTTATTGGGATTTGAGTTAAATTCGCTAGCGCCAACGACGACACATATTATTAGACTAACATTGAATGGACTATAAGACTGTGTACTCAGAAAAATTCTAGCACTTCTGAGAAACAAGTTTGAAATTTGAGTGAAAATTTGTTGCATTATTTTGTAGTCTTTTAAAAAATTTTAAACTTAGAGAATGAACCATGATAAAAACATTACAAGGTAAAATCATTGAGAGGCAGTCTGACGTTTGCCAACAATATAATTTTAAAATTCGAGCTCAGGCTCACACACACATTCTCATTTTTAATCTCAAACAACAACAATTGTGAACAATTTCATTTTTTTTTATTTTCAATTTTATATGATTTTAAAATGTTTGCAAACGTCAGAAAAAAATCATGGCCGACGAATTGAGAGAATGGTTTTACCTTCTAATGTTTTTATCATGGAATGAACTGTACTTTAATTGAAAATTCTTAAAAATAAATAATTAAACATAAGTGGCACACAATATCACTTTGAAAGGGGGCGCTATAGATACGTCCAATACTGTCATTCCAATGAACTAGTTCACTAGTTCGGTCTCTTCATTGAACTAAATTTATCAGTGCTACTACATATATCTCATTTTGGATCGCGATCCAAATATTCTTGGTACGAACCAATGCACACTGGCCGGAATTGGATTTTTTTTTTTGCATAAATTCAAGATTTTTATAGCAATATGTATATTCTTGATATCAGTTATTTTTATAAAAGTACATATGTATGTCAACTAAGAAAATTTCCAAATAACAGATTTGAAGTTTCAACCTTGTGCTTTCAGTGCGTTTTCAAAGTCATGTGTATGATTAGCTGTTATTTTGTCAGAATTGGTGCGAAATTATTGGTCAATTGTGATGAGCTTGTAAAAGGTTCCGTTAATATATAAATAAACAAAATTAGATATGGAAAATAAAGGTCAAGGTATTTCGGCTTAGATTTCCATTACGGAACCAATTGCTATTCCGTGCAAAGTATAGTGAATTTTTTTATGAAACTCGGCGGGGATACTAATGGAGGTCTCCTTTAACTATATTTATCACTTTCACAATGTTGTTGCGAATAGTATATAAATTATTTGTTGTTAAAATATCCCGCCTGCTATCACAACATTTTGTTATAACTCCACACCTATCACTTTTATTTACACAAATATATTATCCTTAAAAGGTTCGCATGCGTTTGTAATATCTTAATATACAATTATTAATTAATTAATTAAGTAAAACGCGTTTAGGGGTCTTACTCCTGATCATAACGGTATACTTTTTTTCGTGGGGAAATAATATTTACTGGTGTTATTATAGTTAAAAGTACACAAATGTAGAAAACGTACATCGCCTGTGGTGCTTTTTCCATAAAAATCAATACTTCGATAAATAATGAAAATTTTCGCCTGCGGCGCTTTTTTCATAACAATCAATACTTCGATAAATAATGAAAAGTGTTAATAAAAAATCGCGCGATGTTTTATTAAAAATTTTCGCCTGCGCCGCTTTTCCCATAAAAATCAATACTTCGATAAATAAATAAGTTAACATTTTTATTACAAAATCTCTCGATTTTAGACTGAATCACTTTTTTTTTATCAATACATCGATATTTAATTTAAAAAAAAAAGTTAATTAACAATGCCCGTCTCTAACATTTGACTGCAGTGGGATGAAACGCTTAGAAATACAAATAGCACACCAACCTGTGAAATCGGCAGGATTATCAACCGAGATGATTATGGGCAGATGGTCCGATGCCAGGGTCAGCATAGGTCGCCAGGTTGTGCTGTTTACCATTGAAAAGGTATTTTTCTTTAGACGAGGAGGGTTTTTATAGTTTAGTAGTTAGGCTAAAAAATTGTCGTTTGAAAATTTCCATACTTGTGTATACTTCTGGTTGAATCTGTTCAGTTTGAGTTGTTTTCACATTTTTTTTCACTTCATATTTGAAATTAAACTTTGAACTAAAGATAAATGTGACGAAGAAATAAATAATAACGATGAAGACAAAAAAGAGAAGGCAAAAGTGAATATAAAGATGAAAATGGAGACAATGAGGAATGCATACGAGTTTGGGTCGAATTCACAGTGCTTAGTTAAACCATTGTTAACTTAACAACCAACAAGAGTTTAACTACGAATTTATAGAAATTCGTATCGCCTGAAAATATACAAATTCTAAAAATCATTACTTTTCTAATCAAATTTGAAATTCGTTCCACAAAAAAAAAAAACGAATTTCACAAGAGTTTAGCTATGGGGGCATGCTGGTTTAAACTTTTGTTAACTGAGCGTTGTGAATATTGCCATGTTCTGACCGACATCGAAAACATGTTTTCGTTGCTAAAACTGGTTTTCGACCTAAAACTTGTGTTTTCGTCCATGTAAAATCTGTCAAACGAAAACCAGTTTTCGCTGAAAACTACTTGAAAACTCACGTTCCACTCATTCCAATCGGTGTCTTCACTATTTTTTTCGATTATTTATCGAAGTCTAAGTCATATTTTATCATCTTTAAAACGTCATTTCGGATTTATTGTTAATTGGCTGGCCAAAGTAAAATAAGAATGAAAGTAAGAGGTCGCTAATGAAAAGAAAATGAGGGAATAGCATTTTGGTTTGGTTTTTTCGTAGCAAAACTGTAATCAGAGGATGTAAGAAATGTCAACGAAAACACTAACAGCCGGTGTGAACAGTCTTCAGCCCACAATCGCAAAACTCGTTTTCAAAGTGTTTTCGTTGTCGGTCAGAACATGGTATATGAAAATCAATAGTTAAACTCATCAGTGGTTAACTACGCACTGTGAATTTGGCCCTTAGGGTAACGAAAGGGTAAGAAAATGTATTGAAATTTTTCGATAGGAATAGAGTAAATTCAGTCATGAAAAATTTTAGTTATCGAAAGTTATCAAGCTGCCGAAATTTGTTGAATCATGGAAGTTTATAGTTATTGAAATTTATCAAGTTATGCAAGTTATTGAGTTATCGCAACGTTGTATATTGATTTGCCGAAATTTATAGACACAGTATAGTTGTGGAAATTTACGGATAGCTATCGATCTATAAAAATTTATATCCCATAAATCGAAATGTGTCAAGTAAATGAAATTCATCAAGTTATCGATATTTATTGAATTATGATTATTTATAG
>NW_023468727.1:0-5765 GCF_013731165.1 Rhagoletis pomonella | reverse complement strand
TTTTTTTTCTTGTAGGCATTTGGTTAGGGGGTCGGTTGTCGAAAATGCTAAATTACGTTCTGCTAAGAAGGAGCATAGCAATATTTAAACCTTTTTTGCGTTCGTTACATTTTCAATGAAGTCTTAAAAAAGTCGCCTAGTTTTTTCTGGTTTTTTATGCCGCTACAGCTTTTTTTATGCTTTTGCGAGCGTGCGTGTTGCAATAGATCAGCTTTTCCTGATTTGGCTCATCTGTGTCCAAAGAATAAATATCTTTTGAAGCAGCTGCTGCAAAACACAAAGCTTGTAAAGATTTTTTAAGAAAGTAATTCAAAATCAGTTCTACTTACAAGACCCTTACCGCCAAAAATAAAAATTACTGGGAAGTTAAAAAACGTAATTTTTTACCCAAAAAACGTCCAAACGTCAACGGGATACAAAAAACGTCCAAAAGGCGTTAAAAACGGCAACCTGGCAACGCTGTTTGACAGTTCCACAGATTTTAGTCCGAAGTTCAAAGGAACAGACTAATAGTCTTCTGATCCCTTTTCACTGCAAGTTGAATTATTTCAATATCTATTGCAAAATTTTATACGCACAAGACTAAAAAGTATAAAATAAATAAAATAAAAACAAACTTTTTAGTGTACCACGCTTTTTTAAATTGACTAAAAATTAGAAAATAATATATCTCAGTCCCATAGAATTTATTTTGATAACTTTTGATTTTGAAATTATAGCAAAAGCCATTATAAACAATTTATGAGATTAAAAATGAGAAGCGAGGGGCATATGGAATAGACCTGAATTTATATGAAAAGTAATATATGTATGAATGTGGTTATATGAATAACGACCGCTTAAAATCGATCTCAAATTTGTACTTTCTCTGTAGAAATTTTAGGTCTGTGTTATGTAGTTTGACTATTGTCAATTAAATCTAATGCTTTGTATTGTATGCGCTCCACGTTTTTCGTTTTCAATCTCATACATTTTTTATAATGACTTTTACTAATATTTCAAAATCAAAAGTTATGAAAACAAATTACACGTGACTGAGATATATTATTTTCTAATTTTTAGTCCATTTATAAAAGCGTGGTATATTAAAAAGTTTTTACTTTATTTTATTTATTTTGCAAATGTATTACTATGATTATGGGTAGGCTAGTTCAGGAAATCTTTTCATGAATTTGGATTAAAATCGGCTGCATAAACACAATTTAATGAAAATTAACTATGAATTAATTTTTCTTCATTTCGTGAAATCGTGAAGTATAAATTCGGCAACGTGTTGTTTCACAAACAGCCGTTTACTACGGTCATGACATTTTAAGATCAAAAGCATGTAGTTGAATAACCATGATTTAAACACCGGAAAAGTTGCGCGGATTTGTTCAATTATAAAATAAGTTAAAATAGAAGAAATTCAATTACATTAAAACCAATTTAAATATAACGTGGACCATTTCATAATACCAATGGCTTTTGAAAATTAAAATAAAAGGCAAAAAACAAACTACCCTAGTGTTTAGTTTCTCGCTAGTGCGCTGCCACTTTTTTAAAACACTCCCTTTCATAGATTCGCGAATTATGCATTTTTTAATTAACGAAATGAAGAATTCTGTCGCATAAACGTAGTATACATCGTACTATGACCTTCCGCTGGAAAAGCCCATATATCTTTACTTTGGAATTTATATGTAATCCAATATGGATATATTTTGGGCTTTAAAGAGCACAAATGTGTACTATCTTAGGTTGGCATGTGGCGGGATTTCAACCCGCGCCTTCGGTGATGTCAATTAACACAACTCTGCAACAGCAAACACTTATTAAAGTGCAATGTGATCATCTTTTATTAGAAAATGAGACCAATATTTGATAAGATTTTTTGAATTTGGTATCGATATTTCGAGTATCGGGGCTTTTTATCCCGATATTAATGGGTACCAGAGACCGGCTTTGAGTACTAATAAAATTAGTGACTTATTCATGATCCATAACAATTAGTGCAAATGAGTACTTACACTAATTCAAAAAATGACTAAGAGTAATTTTCACCAAACAAGAACACACTAAAACAAAAACTAACTCTTATTTGTGGCGGCAATTTTTGTCTCTATCGAGTATAGTCTACCCAGCTGGATTTTACTCATTTGGTAGTGAGAGGCTGAAAATAATTTCAATGGCGCGTATTCATAGTCCAGCAACTAAGTCGAAACTAACAAAGTTGCAACTTAAATTTAAGTACCAACTTAAAATTTACCTCTATTCATAGTCGCATTTCAGACTTCTACTAAGTAGTTTCGACTTAGTTTACGATATAGCAAAACGAGTGTGAAAATGTATCGATTTTTCTTTACGATATTTTGAAAAATTACATTTTTATTAAATAATGTCAAGTTTGATCATGCGTTTATGTAATTTTTATTTTCATTGCGTGATTATGCAAAAGAATAACGTATCATTTTCTTGTTAATTGTGTGAAATAGCCAGAACAGCCGCAGTGATGTGAAGTCGATGTTTATCGAAAGCATGCTGTGAATTAGAATTAAAGTCCTCTCTCGTCGTACAAAAATCACATAAGTCACTCATCATGCTTGTGCTGGCGCATGGCGTATGATAATGAAGCGGCTCTTGGAGTTTTCGAGAGAAAGATCCTACGCAAGATTTATGGGCTTTGCACATTAGCGATGGCGCACGATCTATACATAACTTAGCCAGAAAAGTCGAAACTAAGGCGACTATGAATAGCTTTAGTTGTGACTTAGAATAGTTTCGACTTAGTTGAGTACTAAATATGACTATGAATATGCGCCAATGAGTTTAATATTAGTTGTGTTCTGCTTTGTGCTACATCAGTGTTGGCATTTTTGGTACAATTGTACTTTTTTGATACAATTTCGTTTACTACGCAGTACTTTTTAGTACAATTTTGTGATGAATACTATAAATATATACGTAGCTCTGAAAATTCACTGCGGGAATTTTTTTTATATTTTTGTCTTCGCCTTCTCGTTTTTGCCTTTGTAAGTTTTGAAAAAATTTTAATTGGAGATTATTCAATATTATCAAAATCACCCTCTACCAACTTAATTTTTACATATTTCGTCTATTTTCCCTTAATTTGATAAAATACTTCTTCCTAGTTACGACTTAGTTGCAGCTGCAGCTGAAACTAAATTTTAAGTTGGTACTTAGCGAGAAAAGTCGAAACTAAGGCGACTATGAATAGCTTTAGTTGTGACTTAGAATAGTTTCGACTTAGTTGAGTACTAAATATGACTATGAATATGCGGCAATGAGTTTAATATTAGTTGTGTTCTGCTTTGTGCTACATCAGTGTTGGCATTTTTGGTACAATTGTACTTTTTTGATACAATTTCGTTTACTACGCAGTACTTTTTAGTACAATTTTGTGATGAGTACTATAAATATATACGTAGCTCTGAAAATTCACTGCGGGAATTTTTTTTATCTTGTTGTCTTCGCCTTCTCGTTTTTGCCTTTGTAAGTTTTGAAAAAAGGTTTTGAAATAACCATTATAACATAGCAAAAGGTGTGCTATCAACCTCACATTCCTAGGCAAGTTTTGAAAGAATATTTTCGATACTAAATCTTATTAAAACAAAATTTTAAAATCAGCTTCAGATAGTTAGAAACAGTGTCATCGTTAATTCTTTATGTTATTAAATATCATAACTTCACGACACTCATATATTGACTAGAGTTGGCTATTTATTTTATTATTTTTTAATTCTAATTATTTGTTTATAAAAATATAGTTAATTCCTTAACAAAAACTGTATGAAAATAAGTTTAAATCTTTGAACAACATTAAAAAGTCGACAAACTTTCGTAAAAATTTCGAGCTTTCTATTTCAAGTATAATAAAGTGCAAGTTTAAAGCAGCTGGAATTCGCCATCAATGTCATATTATCTAAACGCGTTTTTTTTCACAAAAAAAAATATATATATATATTAAAAATCAACGATAAGTCCCAGCTATTTTAAACTTGCACTTAATTCAAATCGGACTAAAACGGCATTCTCAAAACATGTATTTCTAGGAAATCGAGTTAAAAGCCCGAAATTTTTACGAAAGTTTGTTGATTTTTTTAATGTTGCACAAAAATTGAACCTTGGGGTTTTATTAAAGTATAAACTGCATTTTTATAAACAAATAATTAAAATTAAATAATTTTAGGATAAATGGCCAATCTTGTCAATATGTGAGTGTCGTGAAGTTTTGATAACCACTTGAAATACTAAAAATAAAATGTCAAACTTTAGTACTGAATTCAAAGAAGATGTATTCTTTATCCATGCATAATAACTTAAAAAAATTTGTTTGTTAAGATGTGTACCTTAAAATATGTGCATACATATTTATGTTCAAAGTGTAAAATGTACCTACATAAACTTTCACATGAATACCATCAAATCATTGATCTTGAAGGGAATCTATGTATGCATGTACTAAGAAAATATAGGAGCAAATTAAAAAGTCAATGCAATTTACAGTCGAAAAGTACAGTTTTTGTATAGATTTCGTACTGAAGGAATAATTTCATTTCCCAACACTGTGCGACATGCGGGCGCCACCATAAACAAGTGTGAGCTAAAAGTGAGAGTGTGTTAGTGTGCCTTCGCACCCAGCAAGAACGACCTGACGCATTCTCCAATACACTTACAAAATTGTCAATAAAAACCAACACATTTGCATATTAGCGATATCCATATGCCATTCTTTACGTTATATAACACGTTATTAATCGCATAATATCTGATTGAAAACAGACAACTATAATAGCGAATTCCATGTGAAAGAAAGAGAAAACTACTCACACTTGAAACGATTATGCGTTAGATTTCTCCAGGAGCCCTATGTAAAATGATGCAAAGTTTTTGAATTTCTCACACAAACTTTTTGTAGTACTAGGCGTATATAACGCATTATTTAACAGATAGGGTTCTTACTGGGCATGCTGTCACTTTCTCGTCGTTTGTACATGTTTTGTTGCTATAAACCAGACAAGGGCACTTTTGCCCGTATGGGCAAGCGAGCCCATTTCGCGGGCTAGATCAGGGGAAAATAATGGGCAAACGGGAAGGGGGCAACAAATCTTACTAATACACGTATACCAAGGAGAGCCACTGCACACGCATTCTGGAGTAAAGAGGCTCACTCTCCCAAACGTACGCCACATACACTCCTCGTCATTTGAATAGCTCAACTTTGTAATCTTTAGTATTTACACTTTTAATTTTGTTTATTTAATATTCATTACATCCGATTTTAAAACTTTATACAGAGTTAAAAAATGTCAACAAAGGGGTACAATAAAGTGCAAGTTTCAAGTGTCTGTAAAATAGCGGTGATTTTTGACAATTTTTTTGGTGATAGTGCTGCGCATTTTCTCTCATACAAAGTATGCTCGACAAAACTTTTATATGGAATAAAATGCACAGCACTGTCAATAAAAAATAAATGAATTTGAAAAATCGGGGCTGTTTTAGAGCCACTTCAAACTTGCACTTAATTACACTATAATTGAATGGGCTACAAAACTGCATATCAGAAATTTTTCTAAAAATATTATTAACTTATTCACTGCAGGTCATTAGGATGGCACACTCCTATGTTGACCTTTTTTAAGAACTGTTTCCAGCTCTCGAGAAAAACGAAAAAATCACATAAAATGCTGTCCAAGAAATGGAAAATAAACTTTCTTTTAAGTTTTAGTTTGTAAAAAATTTTAAAATTGCATTTACCCGTAGAA
>NW_023468726.1:0-5766 GCF_013731165.1 Rhagoletis pomonella | reverse complement strand
CATGAATTTTGAGCAAATAAAACAAGTTTTTGAACAAAATAAGTCAATCTTAATATAGTGAACAACCTGGATGCTGTGAACAGGCCATGCAAAAATTAGTTCACTATATCCAGACACGACTGTATTTTCGCATGACTTCCGGCACTAAACAATTTTTAGCTCGGTTATTTTTTTATCAATTTTAGGTTTTTATATGGTATAGGAAAGAAGAATATTTTTACTATTTAAAGAGATAATAATATTAAGTAAGTAAGATAATAAGTTTTGTGAGCCTATTGTAAAGTTGTAAACACATTTAGGGCTTGTGGTGTGCGACGTGCAGCCTGTTTAATTAAAATATCGAGTTTTTAATTTGCTCATATACATATGTATTTTCTTAGTACATGCGCACACATTCCCCTCAAGACCAATGAAATGATGGCATGAGAACCAACGATGAGAACATACCGACAATATTTGACAATTTATCTTAATATTATTTAATTTTAATTATTTGTTTATAAAAGTACAGTTTATATTTTAACAAAAACCGTATAAATACAAGGTCCCATTTTTGTGCAGCTTTAAAAAATAAACTTTCATAAAATTTTCGAGCTTTTTATTTAAATATTTTTGAAATAATTTAAGTATTCAGTTTTGTAGCCCCTTCGATAGGCTTCATAGTTCTGAGAAATTAATTAAGAATTCCAGGCACAAAGATCTTTTGTATGAAATATGCACAGGAAAGAATGCTACTCAAACGCCGTGTACACCTGAGTAACACTCTTTTCTGCGCATTCCTTGCGCGTTTTCATTTCACCACTCATTCCTTTCTTATTTATCCATTGATTTTCTTCGTTGGTAGCTTAATTTTTGTATTTAAAAAAAAACAGGCTTTCATACAAAATAAAAAAAATTACAGAAAAATCCAAATTTTTTATTATTCCTCTGTTAAAATTTGAATTATTGAAATTTTTTCATAAAAAATAAAGCAAAAAATCAGGAATTATAACTTGGGTTTTTCAGATATTATCAGACGTGTCGGAGAGTGATGTATATACGGTTTATGGAGAATTTGATTAGCTTTACTTCGTATTACGATTGTTCAATTATTTAGTTCGATATGTGATAAACGACTCTTTTCTAAGCTGAATAACGGCAATTGCAAATATCTCAGAAAGTTATCCATAGATAAAAAAATAAACTTGATTTACGGAGTCACTGAGCGATTCCATATAGGAATGGGATAAATAGTGGCATCGGGAGAACCACAAAAAATGTGATCCAGTGTTATCGAAGATATTGCTTCTATTGAAGCTGATTTCGACATTTTGTTTTAAGATTTAGTATCGAAAATTGAATTGGAAGCTGATACCACACCATGTGGTATGTTATAGTTCTTTCAATACATTTTTAACTCCTTTTCAAAACTTACAAATACAAATTCGAAAAGGTCAAAACAAAAAGAGAATAAAAAAAATTTCCCGCTGTGAATTTTCAGAGTATAAATTTTTAATATTCATCACAAAATTTTACTAAAAAAATTTGCGTAGTAGTAAAGTATATTGTGAAAGAAATTATATAAAAAGTTCAATTGTACAAAAAATGCCAACACCGTTTCGTCTGCCTTGACGCTTTCATCAAAAAATTACAAGCCAGGCACGATAGGGTTGTGGCACGAAACTGCAAATATTGCCCGACATCACAAGCCCTTTATGTACCAAATAAATATGTGGAACATTTATGGAATAAATATGAAATTTAGGCCAATTTTTGTTAGTTTTTTCACTTCTGCAGCATTTTTTGCCAAAATTTCAAAAGAAAATTGTTTCTTTTAGTCATTACATCGAAAATAATATTTATTTCCGTGTAAAACTAGGTACCACTCATTACAATCAATAAAAACATTTTGAAGTTATGATATCTTTTACACAAGTACAAATTCAAATTTTTCTAGACGAACTATTGAAACCTAAAAATCCAGAATCTAATGCAACTGATTAAAATTTCATATGAAATTACATCGAAGTGATTTTGGAAAAATCTTTAGAAAATTCATATCTTTCAAAATTGTCTATTGATTTTTATAAATAGTAGCTAGTTTTACTCAGAATTAAACGTTCCTTTCGTAGTAATGACTAAAAGATACTATTTTTTTTTTTTAATTTAGGCAGAAAATGTTGTAGAAATGGAAAAAATTATAAAAATTGGTGTAAAATTTATATTTATTCCAAAAGTTTTCCACATATTTACAATGTGCCCAGAAAAATTGTTAGGGCAATTCATATAAACGCGTAAATGCCTCGCCACCAAGTAAGCCTCATTTTGTATGAAAAACCGGTTTATTTACGAGGTTTACTCAGTTGCGTGGCATTGCCGCGTTTAGATGAATTGCCCTGATTATTTTTTTTAAATAGTACAACTATTCTTCTTTCCAAAGCCATATAAAAGTTTAAAATTGGGAAAAAATAACCGAACTAAAAATTTTTTAGTACGGGAAGTCATGTAAGAGTAGTACCTGTACTAGGTCACTTAAAAAGTTCATGACCAGTGCAACACCGAGTTATTGATGCAATTCGAGTTCTCAATATATTCATACACATTGGCCAAAGCGAAACATAAGTATGATTTTCTAATTACCTTGACACGAGTGTTATTTAGCGAGTCCAAAGAATCGTATTATCAGTCGGGGGCAAAATATCAACAAAATAGCAATAGCAAGGACCTATGATCATGATTTTTTCACGAAATTTGATGATAATAGCCGTCTAAATGTAGGAGTTATATCACAACCCAATAAACACTAAAAAAAGATTTCTCCAACCTTGGAGAAATTCATAGTTCTCAAGTTGATATCCAACATCATTCTCCAACTCATCTCTAACTGACGCGCAGATACGTAAAAGGTGATAGAGAAACGAATTTTTAATTATCAAATGAAAAACTAAAGCTATAGAAAGAGGAAAATTACCAACAAAAAGTAAATAATCTTCAAAATATCCTCAAAAAATCTTGAAAGAAAATAGAACGCCAAGTGAATCAAGTGGCAAAATTACTGTCGGACTGTGTACTGTGTGAAGTGAATTATTGTAATACGATTTTGCTTAACTACATAATACAAAAGGAGTAATAAAATGAAAAATTAATATTTAAATTCAGCTATGTTGTCGTTTCAATCAAAAAGGTATAAGGTATTTTACTATTTAAAATTTCAGTATTTCAATGATATGTTTGAGACCAATTAGAGAATTACATTTGACTTCAATTTGAGAACTAGCATTTTCTCAACTTGAGAAACAGCCCTTTTTTCATACGAAGAAAAATGCTATGATCCTCCACTTGAGGTACTGTTGAGAAACAATGTTGGAGATTTTAGAAATACCTTAGTTCTCAACTTAACCTCAAGTTGAGCTCAAACCTAAACGCTTATTGGGAAAAACTAATATTAATAGTTAGTTGTGTGGTAGCCATAACTTATTATGGTTCGACCTTGATGATTTTCACGGTAAATTTTTTGTCGATGAGGAGTGAAAGACGTACAAAATATCATATTCCTAGCTGCATAAGGGGAGGAGTTATAATGCATTACCTTAATGCATCAATACCTGAAAAATCAGTTTTATGGGAGCTATATGTTGTAGTGATCCGATTTTGTCGGTTCCGACAAACTAATAATAATCATATATTAGCGCTTACACAATATGTTCGTCTTTGGCCGAGATTCTCCACCGAATTGTGGCATGCGCTTCAGGTTGTCACACAACGGACATACAGTTTTACGCCAACTCCGAACGTCGATTATATTTTTATGAGAAGTTGTTTTCATGGCAGAAATACACTCGAAGGGTCGCGATTGCCAGCCGAGAGCGACCGATATTAAATATAAAACATTTTATTTTTTTAAGTTTTTGATGTTAGTCTGAAACTGGGCTCGATCCCAGGTTCTGCGGAATGGTAGTGCGCACTTCTACCCACTACATCATAGTTGTAAAATATTTTTTATGAAACTAAGAGAAAACTAGATTAGCCATAAAAACCTCTTTAAAGTCACTTAGCTTAATTTTTGCTTAAAATCTGTTAGAATTATTTAATACACTCGGCATATGTACATATATAGATGGGTGTACATGTATAATACATATCTATGTTTGTATCTGCACATAAAATCCATTCAAATAAATTTCTAGCTCTGTTTAAAGGATAAGTGCGTTCGTTGCTCCCGCTTGCAAATCCTATCAGCAATTTCGATATATCAACTAAATTCAATTGAGCTCCATTTGCAATATTGGTGTAGATTGCTCTGCCCTGTACTTGCCCAAGCACAGAAAGATGCAAATAAAATATGAACGGTACGGTACAGCATGAATTTAAGACGAAGGTGGATGCAATAAGAGGAATATAATTCAACGACGAAATATTTGCAATTACACTTGCCGTGAGTTGGTCATTAAATATTAACTGAACAGGTATTTCTTCGCAAAGGTACAAGGAGCAAGACTTGCTGGCTGCCTGGCTGGCTGCAACTTGCTACTCACATCATGGCTCCTGCGAATTTCATCTCATTTTATTTCCCCAAAGTTAAGCTGGCGCCCATCCAGAAATACATATGTACATACATATGGGCTATATATAGGTACATACCTACATGGGTGAACTGTCAAGTGGGTGCCATTACAACAGAAATCACAGAGGGGTCGAGAAAAAAACGATTGGTGGAGGATTGGATTGGTGGATTGCTTCGGGTGAACAAACAGAGTGCTGCGTGCCAGCTTACAGGTGAGCTGGCAAGCGATGTGTGTCTTGGTTCGTGAAAGCGTGACGTCGTTTTAAATTCCAACTGAACATTTACTTTTTGTTGTAATTATTGCATTTGTTCACCATTACCTTGACTGTTATTAGCACCATTGCCATCATCGGCAATACTAACATCAATGGTATCAACACATTCAACATCATTATGATGATCGCTGCAGCCATCTTCTTGTAAAATGTCTAGTCTGGGAAGGAATGCTTCGGTATTGGCTGCGCGCCCTTCTGACTGAACTTTTCCCACCTTTATTAACTAATGCTAAAGTGGCTACATGTTGAAAATTGTAAATTGTATATGGCAACATGTTCCAAGGCAGCGCTTTCTTGCTTTAAAATTTAATGGAGAGGGAAAGTCAAGGAACCCCAGGAAACGTTAAGTTACAAAAAATAGGTAAAGCTTAAGGTGGCGCCAGTTCCAAAAAAATTTGCTGAAATTAAGTCCACCGAAGCGCGAATAATTTGCTGACATATACAGCAACAACACCGACATATTAAAAATAAAATGCACAGCCTTACACCAAGTATGCGACGTTACGGAAATTTAAGACATGGACCGGTAAATATTTTATTTCTGTTTATGTATAGTATGTATAATTTAGCAGTTTGTATTTAAAAAAATAGATAATGTTTAAATCACTCAAATGAGTTACAAATTAAATCTATACAACCATGCAAATAGGTTGCTCGACTACATATCGATACCTGATTGCAGGGGCGCACCCAGGAATATATTTTAGGGGGGGTTTTATATTTCTGAAAATATATCACCGGAAAATACTGAAAATTTGCTTCAGATAATACCCTCTTTAAAATACATTTATGCAAGTTTTATGTACAGTATGTAATAAATATGAATAACTCAGTGAGAGGGGAGACCAGTATGTTTGCATGTATGTATATAAAAAAAAAAAAATATTTATTGGACCAAAAAGTAGTGGGTAGGCACTGTGGCCAATGGTAATCAACTATTACCACCTC
>NW_023468725.1:0-5766 GCF_013731165.1 Rhagoletis pomonella | reverse complement strand
AATTGTTTTGAGTTCCTCCGAGCTGTCGCGATTAAATAAACGCAACATTTCTTTAAAACTTTTGATCGATTTAAAGGAAATTTTCCTAATAAAAGCTGAATAGAAGTTCACAACAATATGGAGCACAACTGCAATAAATGTGTTGAAGTTGACACCGAAAGAATGGTACAGTGCGACGCTTGCAATTCGTGGTATCATTTTGACTGTGTAGGAGTTGACAGCAATATAGCTGATATGAGCTGGAGCTGCGAAGTATGCCGGCGCAATGTATCAGCTACAAACGCTAAACCAACAGCTTCATCATCGCCAACTACTGAAAAAGGTAAAGGGCACTCGCAACCTGTTCCATCACTTGTGCCAGCTGTGAATTCTCAAATGGATTCACACGTCAGGGCATCTACGCTGACCACGGCGGTCCTCACCATGACAACTACACCTGTTGTCCAAAGCACTGCGACAGCAACATCAACGAGCTTCATAATGTCACAACCACGTGATACAGGGAGCACGTTCCCATTGGCGATGGCGGCAACTTCCTCGCATTTCATGCGAGCTGAACCCTACGCAACTTCGATAGGGCTTGGCGCACTTCCAACGTCAACACAAGCTACAGATGTCAGGCGTTTCACGACGATTCCGACGGCGGTAAGGTCACATGAGTTCGAGACCAGCACTATTTCTAGTTCATCAACCTATACACCACACACATTCACGGATGCAGCATTACGGCAGCAGATGAGTATGACATGCGAGAAGTTTGATAAGTCCGAAGCACAGCGTAATCTTCAACTGGAGCGGCTGAAGGAAGAGATGGAAATGCAGCAACAGTATTTGGATAGTAAATACAAAATTCTGTCGCAATTCAGCGATGTTCCGTCGATTTCTGCCCCTATGTTTATGCAGAACACGGGACCGTCACAATCGCAGCTCATTGCCAGGCAAGCAATTCCCAAACAGCTTCCAACATTCAGTGGTGATCCTGAAGAATGGCCACTGTTTATATCTAACTTTGAAAACAGTACCGCAGTCGCCGGATACACCGATGCCGAAAACCTCATTCGGCTCCAGGCAAGCCTCAAGGGCAAAGCACGCGAAATGGTAAAAAGCAAACTATTTTTACCGTCGATGGTGCCAGAGATCATCCATACATTGAGGATGTGTTTCGGTAGACCCGAATACATACTTGAGCGCGTTGTAAATAGAGCGCGCGCAATGCCTCCTCTGAAGGACAAACTAGAGGGCCTAGTTGACTTCGCTCTCTGCGTAAGAAACATATGCAATACAATGGAGGGATGTCAACTGTACATGCACCTTCACAACCCATTACTGGTCAAGGAACTGGTTGATAAACTGCCCAACAACCATAAACTGGGCTGGGCTCTCCATCGCAAGGACGAAAAAGTTCCAGTCGTAAAACAATTTAGCGACTGGATATTTTGCCTAGCCGAGGCAGCCAGCACCGTTGTCAACTTAGCATCAAATAAAAGTCATGCCTCGGTTAACACTCATACCGTCGAAGGGAATGCAGAACTTTCAAAACATAAAGACCGCACACCAACTACTAAAGTTTGCTGTGTTTGCAATAGTCGTGAGCACAAAGTGCCTCAATGTGAGATTTTTAAAAAGTTTGCTCTACCCCGCAAATGGGAGATAGTGAAAGCTAATAATCTTTGCCGTCAATGTCTTACTCATCACAGACGCAAATGTTTCATCGACAAAGTATGCGGTAAAGAAGGCTGCAGCATAAAGCATCACCCATTACTGCATAAGTTCGTCGAGCCTACGGTGGAGCAAGTAAACACTCACAACAGCGGCGAAGCGCGTCCACTGTTTAGAATTGTGCCTGTCCGCTTGTACTGGGGAGATAACTTCATTGATATTCACGCATTTTTAGATGAAGGTTCGAGTGTCACACTTATAGAGAGGACAGTTTTCGATCAACTCGGTGTGAAGGGTGAGCGCGGGCCACTATGTTTGCGATGGACAGGGAATACCACTCGTGTCGAAGAAAACTCCGAGAAAGCATCACTAGAGATTTCTAGTCCGACTAGCAGCCAAAAATACATGTTAAAAAACATTCGCGCGATTGACAGCCTTGGCCTTCCTGAGCAGTCCGTCAATATACTTGAAATGCAAAATAAGTATCCGTTTTTGAAGGGACTACCCATCAAATCGTACAGCAGCATAAAGCCTTCACTATTAATTGGAGCAGATAACTGGAAGTTGGCGGTTCCACTCAAAGTAAAAGAGGGGAATTGGTCTCAACCAATAGCATCAAAAACGCGTTTGGGCTGGACGTTGCAGGGGTATGAGAGCTACCAAGGTGGTAAATTTAGATTAAATGTACATACGTGCGACTGTCAAATGAAGTATGATGAGCTGCACGAAGTAGTTAAAGACTCCTTCGCACTAGATTCTCCAAAATCAATGGAGGTTATATCAGAGGACGACGTAAAGGCATTTGACATCTTGAACAGTTCTTCTAAGCAAGTAAACGGTCGTTACGAGGTCGGGCTTTTATGGCGAAATCCGACAGAGGCTCTACCAAGCAGTTACTTAAATGCATTGCAACGATTAAAATGCCTAGAAAAGAAATTCATCAAAGATCCCGTACTTCGATCTACCATGCAAGAACAGATCAACAATTTAGTCGACAAAGGATACGCCCAAAAGCTTTCATTGGCAGAAGCGGCCGTTCCGAGAACCAAAACATGGCACTTACCAATTTTCGTCGTTATGAACCCTAATAAACCGGGTAAAATTCGAATGGTTTGGGACGCGGCAGCGAAAGCAAATGGTGTGTCACTTAACCATTTTCTCTTAAGTGGACCCGACTTGCTCAATCCACTTGTAGACATCTTGCTGTCATTCAGAGTAGGCCGAATAGCCGTATGTGGTGACATTGCAGAAATGTTTCACCGAATAAGCGTCCGAGAGCAGGATATGCATGCCCAGCGTTTTTTGTGGCGTGACGAGAATGATGACTTACAACAACCGAGTATTTACGTTATGCGCGCGCTAACTTTTGGCCTCAACTGCGCTCCTTGCATCGCTCACTTCATACGTGATATGAATGCAGATAAGTTTAAACAAAAATTTCCTCGAGCTGCAGACGCGGTGAAAAAGAATCACTACGTTGATGACTTCATCGACAGTGAAGACGACGAGCAATCGGCGTTGAAACTAGCAACACAGGTTAGAGAGATTCATCGTGCCGCAGGATTTCACATACGAGGCTGGTCGTCGAATTCTAAGGCAGTTCTGGAGCAACTAACCGATGATCCTGCATCTGTGCACAATGTCGAAGAATGGGCCTCAACGACAAAAATACTAGGTATGTTTTGGGATCCGAGCAGCGATAATTTTAAGTATGTTTGCAGATTTACGAGACTTCGTCGTGACGTCATTAACGAGACATATGCGCCGACGAAAAGAGAAATCCTCCAGGTGCTAATGTCTATCTTCGATCCACTGGGCTTTGTTAGCTGTTACACCATAGGATTGAAAATCCTTCTTCAAGACGTATGGCGGTCAGGAATTACCTGGGATGATTCTCTGTGCGACGAGCTATACGATAAGTGGTGTCGTTGGAAGAATATGGTTGCGCTAATAACGGCGGTCGAAATACCACGTTGTTACTCTTTGCTTCTAAAACAAGCCGATCATGTCGAATTGCACACATTCGTCGATGCTGGCGAAAAGGCATATGCTGCGGTGTGTTATTTGCGTATAATAAAGGGTAACGATATTTCCACCATGATCATGGCCAGCAAATCCAAGGTCACACCGCTCAAGCCGCTGTCGATTCCAAGACTGGAATTGCAAGCAGCAGTAATAGGTATACGATTAGCTTCAATGGTCGCCAAAGTACAACGCATCGGCATTAGGTCTTTGTTTTGGTGGACAGACTCGAAAACTGTGCTACGCTGGATTCGAATGGACCCGAGAAAATTACAGCAATATGTAATGCATCGAGTAGGAGAGATTTTAGAAGCGTCGAGCATAAATCAGTGGAAATGGGTACCCTCTAAGCAAAATCCGGCCGATTTAGCCACGAAGGTTTCTGCCAGCTCTGACTACAGCTTGTGGTTCACAGGACCAGAGTTCTTAGCAAAAGAGCAAGGGGCATGGCCGAATTTTACCGAGATTGACCCTAAAGACGACGATTTGAGAGAGATTCGACACCTTGTTTTACATATAGGAAAGCACCTTTACGTAATGTAACGTTAAACGTTGAGTATTTCTCTAATTGGGAGCGCCTGTACAGAGCCGTGGCAACGTTTTTGCTCTACGTAAATATCTTACGCGCAAAAGTGTCGTCAAAAACGCCTGTATGCAGACTAACTTTCGATCTAATCGAACAAGGTCAACAATTTTTAATCAAATACGCACAAAGGGATTTCACCGAAGAGCTAACATTCCTTCAGCGAGGTAAAATCTTAAACAAAACAAGCAAATTGTTCTACCTGGATATTTACTTAGACGAAAAAAGGTGTTATTAGAAGCAGAACTCGAGTAGAGCACTTGAATAACCGCGGAGATGCTATAGTATTGCCTACTTCCCATCACGTAACATTTCTCATAGTCCGCTCAGCTCATGAACGTTTTCACCATCAGATGCACGAAGCTACAATCAACCACATACGAGCACAGTACGTCATACCTCGTCTCAGAGCTCTATATAAAAAAGTACGCCAGCAGTGTCAACGATGCAAAAATTACATTTCCATGCCGCAAGTCCCACAAATGGCTCCGCTACCTGCAGCCAGGCTTGCTGCTTTCGAGAGACCATTCACGTATGTCGGAATTGACTATTTCGGACCACTATCGGTTGTGGTGGGAAGACGACGCGAAAAGAGATGGGGTGTTCTATTCACGTGTCTAACTATCCGTGCAATACATATAGAAATAGCTGGCAGTTTGGACACAAGTTCGTGCGTCCTAGCCATACAAAATTTCATATCTCGTCGCGGTTATCCCAGGCAGATATTTTCCGACAACGGCACTAATTTTCGAGCGACTGAAAAGATTATTTGTGGTAAGCTAAAAGAGATCAAATTCCAGGACTTGATCGTAACCTTTGACCAGGTAAAGTGGCGATTCAATCCCCCAGGGGCTCCACATATGGGGGGGAGTTTGGGAAAGACTGATAAAATCAGTTAAAGGCGTGCTTTATCAAATCCTTCCGTCGATGAGTTTCAACGAAGAAAGTTTGCGGAGTGCGTTGTGCGAGGTCGAGTTCATTATTAATTCCAGACCACTCACATTTGTATCACTTGAAAATGGTGATGACGAAGCCCTCACACCAAACCACCTACTGATTGGGTCATCAGGCGGATACAAACCTATTTGTCAAGACGGTAACAACCTACGTGAACGCTGGACTCAGACGCAGAAGTTCGCTGATATCTTTTGGCAGAGATGGATACGAGAATATGTTCCTATCATTTCACGACGCTGCAAATGGTTTACAAAACCACCGCCGGTACAGATAAACGATGTTGTTGTAATAGTGGATCATAATCTACCCAGGAATAGCTGGCCCAAAGGCATTATTATCGACGTGATAAAATCTAAAGATGGTCAAATCCGGAGTGCACAAGTTAAAACAAAGTGTGGAATTCTTCATAGACCTGCAACAAAAATCGCAGTTTTAGATGTCGGTGTTTTGCACAGTAAACGCGAGGAATCCAGCTTGTTTACGGGCGCGGGAATGTCACCGACATTAAGTTCAGCCGAACAGTGAAGATCTTATACTCTTAGCTA
>NW_023468724.1:0-5766 GCF_013731165.1 Rhagoletis pomonella | reverse complement strand
CGAGCTATTACTAAAAATAGCCAAGTGAGAAAAGGGGCCGTGAAGGTCAGATTAAATCGACCTTTTGCACCATTGAGTATATCGAACGCTCCTGCGTTGCGATTGGCCCAATGGATGTGATTTTCCAATATTATTATGCGTTCAAACTTGTAAGGTATTTCGTCTGAAATAAGTATATGTATATTGCATTTCTGTAGAACAATTATTCGCACCCATTTTGAAAGTGCCACCAACTATACTGTAAAGCTTCTAGGACATTTACTATAGAACCGGGTCATTGTTGCCACCAGGGAGTGAAGAGAAAATAATTTATTTCGCTTTGCGAATAACCGTGCTATGAAATTCCGCACAAATGGAGAATTTCAAGAACTTCTTCACGGATATTTATTAGGTTATTTAAAGCGGCAAATGACCACCAAACCATAATCTTAGCAGACGAATGTGCCAATGAAAATCGTAAACGTGAATTGTTGGTGAAAATGTTGGACCAAAAAGTTTTAATAAAATATATAAAAATTTTGGGCGGGACGAAGTTCGCCGGGTCTGCTAGTTGTTTAATAATTGTGATTTGTCAGATTGTATCACAAATACTGATGTCAACTTTATAAAGAGGTTTTCCTTGATTTTAAATATCTTGTCTTGTACTTATCGTACAAATACAGTAAAATTTAAAGAGTTTCTGAGTGATACTCACAAAATGTACTGTAGTTTGAATCCGTGGTATTATATGCCAGTAACAGTACATAGTATTCTAGTCCATGGTAGCGCTGTAGTTGAACATTTCTTTTTACCGATTGGGGCATTAACCGAAGAAGCGCTTGAGTCCCGACACAAAGATATAAGAAAATTTCGGTTAAATTTTACTCGAAAAATGTCAAATCTTGATATCATGGTTACTGTCTTTATGTCTTCAGAACCAACAGTGTCTTCGGAAAGGCAGTTAATGCACCAAAAAAATTTGAAGAGATACGCAAGTATATACTACAAAACAAGCCTGTGACTGAAGAACAGAGCTTCGTAAGTAGTGTGCTGCCAAATATTTTGGCTGAGGAGGATGACTCGAGCGATGAAGATTCGGATGAAAGTTTCTAAAGAAAGCCATTTTAGAAGTTTTAAACTTTCCACTGTGTATATGTATTAAGGATACAGATAATGAAATACAGAAAACGATTTCGAAGACGTTGAAATTTTAAAATACTAATAATTCTTCATATTATATCAAAATGAAAGTTTTTTCAAGACTGAATCCCCTTCTGAAAAAAATTTAGTCGAGATTTTTGTGAATTGTGGGTGGAGATGTTGACCAATGTTTTCCAAATTTAAGATTTGTGTTTTCATCGAAACTAGTAATGCGCAAGCCGAATTTCGTCAAAATCGGATAACTTTAAAAATTTCCGCACACATGGGTAGGGGGTGTGGCTGTGGACCGATTTCGAAAATTTTTTGTATTTTTTCTTCTCTAGCTAGAAGTAGATCGTGTGTCAATTTTCATTGAAATCGGAGCTCATTTACTATTTTTGGCCGCACTTTGTATGGGGACGTTACACTTTGCTACGTGGCTCGGCAGCGTAAACCTTGTATGTATCAAAAATTAAAAATTTTTAATTAATACACTTTTGAAAAAAGTGTGCGAAATATTTATGTACATTAGGGTGGTCCAGTAAAGTCGGAATTGTAGTGCTCTCACCCCCCTAGGATTGTTCTATATCGAAAAAAGTATACCCTTATTTTTTATTTTGAAATCAAAAATATTTAGAGGTCGCTCAAAGCGCTCAAAGTTTCCATGTACATATTTTATATGGGGTTAAAACAACTTTTCGTAGAAACGGTAGAGGGTGAGAGCGTAAAAATTCCGACTTTACTTTTTCACATGCATTTTTGGACCACCCTAATTACATACATACGGCAAATATTCTTAATTTTATATGTTAATTTTAACTTCTTTATGTATACATATGTAGATATGTATGTAAATGTAGATGAACATGGGTAAGTATATAATGAATACAATTCATTCTAATTCGCTAGTGCAAGTCACATAGCGTGCTTTTTCATATATATATATATATATATATATATATGTATGTACATACAAGGGTTGCTTTCCTGTCTAAAGTGTACATGACAACGAAGATTCCACAGGGCCGCCACCTGCACCCAATAGAATTGCCTCGCATTTTTAAAGTTATGTTCAAAGATATGCTGTAAGTTTTTATATTCAGCCGTGTACCGACGAAACACCTGTTAGTTATGTGTACATACATAAGTACATGTACATATATGTATGTACATATGTATGCAAGTAAAATCACTGTTTGCCTATGCACACCGCTAGAAAAGTAGAAAAGTACATGCAAAGAATATACGAATAATTTTTGCCATACTGTCATTGGCACTTGTACGTCACAGTAACGCCCGCTGTTCTACCTTATCAAAATTTGCATACACCCACGCGGGAACACATGCACATTGCTTTAGTGTTGCTTTAAGTGAGCCAAAGACAAAGCGATACTCTGAAATGGAAAATGCTAATTGGTGCGCTTCTTTCAACACTGCGCTGTGTTATCGCGTGGATGGAGATCCTGGTGTCGCGAAATCACGAATGAGAAATAAGCAAAATTTCTTCGCATGTGCGTCGGTTCCTCGCTAGTTGCGTTTGTGTCACGTGAATAAAGATTTATCATTTAATTACCTGTACTCCCAATGTAAGGAATACAAAGAACAACCCTAACGCAAGTATAAGAGCGCCAGTTTTGTTTACATTCATTCGCCGTTCAGGTTATTTTGTGAAAATTGCCGTAGAACAGATTTGCCACCACGAAAACAGTTATTCACTCACCAGTCAAAATTTACAACAAACTGCCTTACATTGCACCAAGCTCAGTGCACAAGACACCACGTGCTATTAACGAAGCTCCGCCCCAAATGATGGGAGAGATGTGAGAGAGAAACTGGTTATTGTTTATAAGCAGCGTTACCGCGAGCTTGGAGAAAAGTATCAGTTGCCTAGCAAAAAAGTATCAAAAGCAAACACAGCTGTTATTTTCGAAACTTATATTTGAAAAACATTTAATAAATAAAATTTTTATTAAATCCATAGTTATAAAAAAAATAATATTATGTACCTTCGTTAACAAAAACAGAGAATCTGTATGCTTATTTGCACAACGAAAAGCAAACTTATAAGCCCCTAAACCACATAAAATCATTGCGCAACCCGAGATGAGTACAAGTAAATATTTACACAATAAAATTGCGCAAACCTTATTTTGTAGAAACGTTGGTCAAATAAATATGTGCAAGAATATGAATGTGCGTTGTACATTTTGACAGCTTCAGCTTCATTTAGTTATTTTTTTCTACGTTCTCATCCATATTTTACAGCACGAACACAAATTTTTGTACAATAATACAAGCATGAGAAAAATATCAAACTAATTTTGATTTTAACATAATAACTGTGCAATTAGTACAAACAACCCTATACACCACACAAACGACCAACGCAAGCCCGATATTGCGCAAAGTTTTTGTGTGGTTTAGGGCAATACCAGCAGAGTGTGCAAAGAAATTCCGGTTTGTATTTCCCTTATAAGAGTTACCGAATCAAGCTTATAAATGTCTACATATAAAATTTTAACAGCCAATTTCACGAAAGCAATTTAAGTGAAAATATTTTAATTGTTTGTTAAAAATGTAATTATGGAAAAGTGGCTGGTGAAACCAGTAGTTAGACTTTAAATAACAAGAAACAAATTATTTACCTTTAGACTAGTAAAATTATTCATAGCCTTCAAAAACTCTTTTCTGTCAGCCAAAAGTATCAAAATGGGGCATTTGTGTACAAAAAAGTATCAAAGAATCAAATCTTAAAATTTAGAAAAAAAAGTATCAAAAATGATACAATTGTATCAAAACGGGAACGCTGTTTATAAGCGAAACTAATATGAATCAACATGCTATATCAGAATGCGTTCATACGGATTTGTAAGAGAAATATAAAGAGGGGCAGTGCCACCTCCTTCTAACTCTTTGGTTTCAGACACCTTTTCGAGTGCGTTGCTTTAATTTCTCTTCACCTAAATAGAGTAAGAGAATACTCTATGTGATTTTTTTCAAATTTCGTTAAAATGTACATATGTATGCAAATACGTGAGTAACAACCGAATAGCCCGGTTATGCATACTTTACACTGTTAAACTATTTTTACGTAAAAATCAAAACCCAACAGACTTTTCTACATGTGAATTGATATGCGTTGGGTAACCGCTCATTTAACAGATTCCTTATGTGACAACTCCCAAGCAACGCCAAGTATGCATAACTGAGCTATAAGCTCTGGGTGTACGTTAGTGAGAGCTGTTTTTGAAGACATTTTCTGTAAATATCTTAGTCTTGCGTTATTCAAAAAAAAAAGTAAAAACGCACAGTGGTCCGAAATGTAAGTCTAGGTGGACAAAACTATTTGCTCAATGACGCTTCAACACAATTTGACACCACTTTGTTCCTACATATACAGTGGCGATCAAAAATGGATGAATGGTGTTTCGTTTTCAATATTTGCAATGGAGTAAAAATTTGTGAAGTGGGCCACCATTTTTTCGAGGGTCGAGCTTTTTTTTGTGCAATTATCTGTTTATGCTTCACAACGATATAAGAAAAATACAAGTTTCACACTTTTTCGAAATTCGAATTATTTTGGAAGTTATAGCTGTTAACATTTTTCGAAATCGTTTAGATTTTAATTGTTTTCTCCCGATTGGTAATACCGATTCTGCTCATATTTTAAACAGTTGAGAATGCTTTTTGCTTTTTATTTGGCCATACATTTTTTTATAAAAGTTATTAAATTTTTTTTAAATATTACTGACATCCCAATGGCGTTAAAATCGCGTTTGCCGTAGATATTCACCTCGCATGAGTTTTCCAACAAGTATCGATTGACAGCGAGTCTAGCGCGCTTGCGATACTCACTTCATCGTTTTCTATACAAAATACATTGGGCGTCAAGAGAAAAGCGTGAATAACTTTCGATGCATTGCGGCAAATTTTTTTTCTGCAAATAATTATTAATCAAATAATAAAATACCTCTTTGAGGTAAAATTATCGAGTGACGGAAGCTGAACTAGAAACACAAAATTTATGATATCAATTTCGGGACGAAAATTATACGAATTTTTTTAACTGCCCTGGAAACTGACGCAAAATAGTTTTATTCATACGAATCGTTGCTAAGGTTCTGACTTTTTTATGTTGTGTTTCTAAGAGTAGACATAACTTCGCAACGTTCCGTTATTTGACATCAAATATTTTAGGATAGCAAATTTAAAATCAACGCAAATCCAAACAAAAATCTATGTTTTATTTTTCCCAAATAAATGCTAAAAACCCTATCTTAATCTAAATGTTTTATTCAACTATTTAAAATTGAATTCAATTGAAACATATAAATTTTTGTAAGAAGTTTTACTTCTATCTCGAGGACGGTGCCGCACTCGCCTTTTTAACCGACTTCAAAAAAAGGAGGGTTACAAACCAAATAGTTTTACGAAGGCTTACAGCCGAAAGTATGTTTGAGGAAGGTTGCCACCTATTTGAAAATTTTAACTCAGTTATACTGATAAAGTAAATGAAATATTGTCATGTGGGTGTCAAACTAAAGGGATTTAAGAAGGCTTACAGCCGAAAATATGTTTGAGGATGGTTGCCACCTGTTTCAAAATTCAACTAAATTTAAAGATAAAATGAATGGCCTATTACAATAT
>NW_023468723.1:0-5767 GCF_013731165.1 Rhagoletis pomonella | reverse complement strand
AGCAAAAAGCAGCGGTGACA
Source organism: Rhagoletis pomonella (assembly GCF_013731165.1). Classification (NCBI taxonomy): domain Eukaryota; kingdom Metazoa; phylum Arthropoda; class Insecta; order Diptera; family Tephritidae; genus Rhagoletis; species Rhagoletis pomonella. The sequence continues at coordinate 5,747 of NW_023468723.1, read as the reverse complement.
TCAGACACCCTTGTTTAACTCCTGAAACAGTTTCAAAATCTTCGGAAAGCTCGTTTCCAGTCCACACCGCCGATGTTGTTGAGCTATCAATACTTTCAATGAATTTTACAAACTTATAAGAAACTCCCAGATGATATAATTTGTAAACCAACGCCTTCCGAGGGACTTTATCAAATGCTGCTTTAAAGTCTACGAAAAAAGCATAAGTTTTCTTGTTTCTATGAAAATTTAGATGCACGACTGCCGCTAAGTTGGATATATTGTCTGCCGTAGAGTACTGTTTTCTAGAACCAGCCTGAAACTCATTTAGAATTTCATGCTTTTCCACCCAGTCGTATAATATATCCGTTAGCACGCCCATCATTATTTTACATACACAATTCATGAAAGAGATACCACGATAGTTACTTGGCAATGAACTATCTCCTTTTTTGAAGATTGGGAATATAATACTTTTAGAGAAGGTTTCATCTATCTTACCATCCCTATATATGTTACTAAATACCTCCGCAAGTTTTACAATAAACTTATCTGGAGCGTGTTTGAAGAATTCGTTTCGGATTCTTTCCTCTCCTGCCGCTTTATTTGCCTTCACTCTCTTTAACACTTCTTTTTTACCTCTTGAACTGTAATAGATTTTTCCAGATCCTCATCCCTTATAAGCATTTGCGCGTATTGTAAATCTAGAGAATTTTGCAGTGGGTTAAGTAATGTTCTAAAATGTTGGCGAAGATCGGCTGCTGATACTTGTAACACTGACTGCGAGTTACTATTTCTGATCTCATCGGCAATACTCCACCACGTTTTGCTATCTTTAGCCATATTTATTCTTTTTTCTAAATTCTCAAAATAGCTTGTCTTTTCTTCTCTACAAACCTGTTTGAAGCAATTATTGGCTTTTATGTATTCTACCTTATCTTCTTTATTAGTTTTTTTGTATATACGCAGATATTTAAAGGATTTCTGTCTAGCTTTAAAGCATTTAATGTTAAACCATTTACTAGACTTTGCAAGTTCGAGCCTATTCTCCCCTAGGTTTTCACTAGCTTTCTTTATTATGTTTGTCAAATTAGCGATTTTCAGATGTTCCTTTTCGCCCGCAAGGTTATCTAAATGTTTTAGTAGGTTTCTTGGTATTGGTTAACACTTTTATCAGCCCAACGGAGCTTTGGAAGTAGGTTTGAATTTATTTTGGGTCTGGACCTTGGAACATGAATGGATAGCATAATCGGTAAATGATCAGACCAAATCTGATCCATCAAGCTCTCCTGTTAACTGCTGCGATACTGCACATATATCATTTACTGAATTTCCCATAGTACTTACAGCGTGGCGACGAATAACTGTTACCCCAGTTTTTTTGAGAAATAAAAGGGTCCTTTATAGATTTTGGGAAAAAAGTATTTCATTATTAATTTTCCACAGATTTTACTTTAGTTGTATTAATTAGTTATTAAATTTTAATCCCTATTTACATTTGCCAGTATTTTAAACTTTGAGAGAAAAGTTCATTTGGCACGCAAGTCTTTTTCAGGTGTATTTTTTCTTAGGTTTTGTATAAAAAAATACAAAAAAGAAAAAAAAAACAGTTTAAGGTTGGTCGAATGAATGGCTGTCCTAGTCACCAGTTCCGAGTCTATTCGATTTTTGAGTATGAGGCCTTATGTTGGACAAAAGGGGGAGTATAAGGGACTCAAAATGGAAAAAATTTGCCTATGGTTACAGAAGATATGGAATAATTTAACTGACGAAGACCTGCGTGCCAAATGAACTTTTCTCTCAAAGTTTACACTTCTGGCAAATGTAAATAAGGATTAAAATTTAAAAACTAATTAATACAACTAAAGTAAAATCTGTGGAAAATTAACAATAAAATAACTTTTTCATAAAATCAATACAGGACCTTTTTATTTCGCAAAAAAGCCTGGGTAACAGTTATTCGTCGCCACGCTGTATAAACGTGTAATCTCCCTCATAGTCACCTTTCGTCATTCCGTTTGTAATTAGTAGCCCATTATCATAACGAAAATCTAAAAACTCTTTTCCTCTTGTAGTAATAATTTTATCCTTCGATCTTCTTGAAACTTCAATATTTCGAAATTTTAAGGACGTTAATTTACTCAAAATTTATTGATTGACCATGTAGCTGTAGCGTTCGGAAAGGTGAAAATCATATATTTAATACTTGCGCCAGGTATTTAATATTCGGCTCTGCCGGAACATAGACTTTCTTACTTGCTTGAACTAAGTTTAGTTAAAACAAAGTTAAGAAATAAACTTGAATTTTATAGTATAAATAATATAATGAGGGCAAAAGAACTGTGCCGTAGTACAGAGGCTAGGTATATTTGGACACCAAAAGACTAAATAAGTATATATATTTTCTTCGCTACCTGATTTTATTTTGTACATATGTATGTACAAATCGTTTTATCTATTTATTAATCAGTATTTATGCTAAGCATACCAACTGAACTGTTATGTTTGTCAAGTTAAAGAATTCCATACATGTACGTATGTAACATAACTTGTTATTTTTGTGCATTGAATCAACAAAACTGCGTTTTTAAGTTCTGGTAACTTATTTGTAACTTTTTTTGATCTTTTTGGTAACTTTTTTTTAAGCTTGTGGCAACCGTGGGCATGCTTGCAAGAGTGTAGTCGGTAAATGTCAGCGAAGCAACGACGAATATTTGCTCATCAATCAATTTAATTACTTTTTCCATTTCTTAAAATAAATTACTTATATAAACCTAAATCTATTGAATACAACTTAATCGTTGTGAGTATATGTGTTTTGATTTGTATTTAAAACGGCCATCCCGACACATGCATAATCCAATAACGGATAACCTCAAATATTTATAAACATGTATTTTGTTATAAGTATGATATAAAAAAATTACAAATCAGAATGATAAAATGGTGTTGTGTTACCAAATCAAAAGTAAAAAAAAGTAGTGGTTTATTGACGAAGGGGGGTCTATCCCCCAATCCCCCCTCTGGCTAGGCCACTGCTTCTCGTAGATATTTATTTGGCCCTTCAGCTCCTTGAAGTTTCTCGTACATATTTACTTGGTCCTTCAGCTCGTTGAAGTTTCTCGCCTGATACAGGTTGCTCTTGTTTATCTTGCTGTCTGGGATTCCTTCGATAAAGTATTCCAACAGGCTGGAATCGTCCAGGTCTATCGGTTTGCCGATCTCCATCATCGCGTACAAATCTTCGTCCAGACGCTGACGACGATTGCGGAGGGTGCGGTGTACCTCGACTTCAGATACGCTAACTCAGGGATGGAATTTCAAAATTTCAAATTGTGCCAAATGGTCCCCAAAAATAGTGCCAAAAAGAAGATGAAAGTCCCACAAAATTAAAATTGCTTTCTTTTAAGAATTTTTAAGAACAAGAAATAGTATTTTTAAAATACACTCAAGTAATATAATAATTATTAATTAATTAAATTATTACAGTAAATCACTTTTCTGAAGGGTTCTCTTAGACATATCGTCCCGTTTCTGCCTTAACCTGGTATCTGCAATAGAGGTATTTTAGATAGTGTAAGAAAACATGCTTAGTTTCTTCCCCTAAGATACAACAAACGCCATTTTTACTTAATATTCCTGGTTTCACTAACAGTAGTGGGAACCCTCATTAAGTCTTTGTTCTATTTTCAAATAGTGTGACGCTTAAACAGCTGTTATAAGTGGTAATATTAGTTTTCCCCAAAATTGTAGATACCCGGTTAAGGCAGAAACGGGACGATATATAAATTCATAGTTTCATAACACAGTATTCCAATTACGAAGGGGAAATACACCGAAATATAGCTATTTGTACGTATATACCTATTTATGTGCGAAATAATGGCAGTGAGACATTTTGACCTTAAAATGGATGAAAATGCATGACACCGTCATCAAAAAAAATAATTATCAAAAATCAACGGAATTTTCCAGCAACTTGAAACTTGCACTTTTATATAATGGACTATAAAACTGCAAACTTAGAATCTTTCTAAAAATTCTGAATTAAAAGTTTGTTGTTGCAAAAACTTGCCGACTTTTTATAATTTTTGTACACAGTTTGAAATGTCGATAGACTTTTATATAAAATTAATAAGAAATTAATCTATGAAAATAATGGAAAAAAACTGATCAAAATGTTTGTTTATACTATTTTGCACATAGGGTATAAATTTATATAAAAAATTAATATAATTCTAAGCACTAGCTTCTCATAAAAATCATTGATTGCATCCAACTCAGTCTAATAATTTATTTTAATTGGGATCAATATTTGTTATGTTATAATTTACTACTTTGTTAGTATCGAAGTCAAAGCAGCTGTTGTTATTATGTTTAATTAAGTCTTTTGTTTGAATCAAAGCTGCACACCTTTTTAGTGCAAGTTTGTTCCTACATTTTGTTTTGATTAAGTTTTGTATAGAAAACAAACAATGCGAAAAATATTCGCAAACATTAACTCGTTTAATTCGTTTTTTATTTGGCTGATCCAGAACTCTGTTATTAACAGATTTTCTAATCGTTTTATTTCGGGATAATAAGCCAAAGCTCTATATTCATTATTAATTATTTCTGCATTTTTTAGCTCACTCTTTGGAAATAAATTTACTAGTAGGGGAAGAATACTATTTGTATTTCCACTTATTACATTTTGTGGAGCAAATACTGGAATAAGCTTCATTACTTCATTTTCAAAATCAACACGCTTTCTGAAATCTTCACAAAACTTTGTATACAATTTTAAAGCATCACTTTTAAATTCGGTAATTTTACATTCTTCTAAGTTTTCGTCAGTAAAAAATATTTCTATTTCTGTTCCGCAAAAAACCTTAGAAAGGGGAAGATGGTCATTCAAATTTAGCGAGTATATAGTATCTGCCATAATCATATTTAGAAAATTTTCGGGTATGCAGCTTGTAGCCTATTCAATTGTAGTAACGGGTGATTTTTTTGAGGTTAGGATTTTCATGCATTAGTATTTGACAGATCACGTGGGATTTCAGACATGGTGTCAAAGAGAAAGATGCTCAGTATGCTTTGAAATTTCATCATGAATAGACTTACTAACGAGCAACGCTTGCAAATCATTGAATTTTATTACCAAAATCAGTGTTCGGTTCGAAATGTGTTTCGCGCTTTACGTCCGATTTATGGTCTACATAATCGACCAAGTGAGCAAACAATTAATGCGATTGTGACCAAGTTTCGCACTCAGTTTACTTTATTGGACATTAAACCAACCACACGAATGCGTACAGTGCGTACAGAAGAGAATATTGCGTCTGTTTCTGAGAGTGTTGCTGAAGACCGTGAAATGTCGATTCGTCGCCGTTCGCAGCAATTGGGTTTGTGTTATTCGACCACATGGAAGATTTTACGCAAAGATCTTGGTGTAAAACCGTATAAAATACAGCTCGTGCAAGAACTGAAGCCGAACGATCTGCCACAACGTCGAATTTTCAGTGAATGGGCCCTAGAAAAGTTGGCAGAAAATCCGCTTTTTTATCGACAAATTTTGTTCAGCGATGAGGCTCATTTCTGGTTGAATGGCTTCGTAAATAAGCAAAATTGCCGCATTTGGAGTGAAGAGCAACCAGAAGCCGTTCAAGAACTGCCCATGCATCCCGAAAAATGCACTGTTTGGTGTGGTTTGTACGCTGGTGGAATCATTGGACCGTATTTTTTCAAAGATGCTGTTGGACGCAACGTTACGGTGAATGGCGATC